>NC_050471.1:24839406-25114175 GCF_013373865.1 Monomorium pharaonis | reverse complement strand
ACAAACATATTTAAATAATTAATTTGATATAGTTGATTTATCTTAGTTTAGTTACTTTGATTGTGTAATATTTATTTTGTATTATTGGATAATAATTGTAAAAAATAATATAAAGTTTAAAAAGTTCAATAAAATAAGAAAATTATCGATTACAATTAATAAAGTAGTAGAGGATTTTTACAAGTTAATCTATTTCTAGAATTTTAATTTAAAAGTAATATTAAAAATTTATTAGTTTGTATACCAAATTTGGGTTAGATTATGTATGCCGTGTCGGTACAAATCTTTAAATGTGTTGCATCTGTTATTAAGTGCGGAATTTAGGTAATCGGATCAGGGCCAAACGTTAAATCCCACACATGCCTCATTCAACCGTGACTTTCACCAACTATAATTTCTATCCATAATTATTAGAAAGAATAAATACCGAATCAATGTTTTCAAACAGTTTTATCACATCTTAAATTGATCATTAATCCAACCTTATTAATCGCATTGCATAATATCGAGGTGACGATAATAAATAATGCTGCTGACGTCATTTAAAACTTGTTGGTCATGAATGGTATTATCTTATTAATATAGAACGAATCGGCTTTAAGTCCAGCGGGATTACGGTCCTTTTATATAGTAAATACAGATGCAACTAACCATATATTTTAATATTTGTCAACCGCACAAGCAGAACGAAATGTTGCGCGTGCAACATTAATCACGGTCATATTACATCGGTCGTTACACTCGTGCGTTTCAAAGTGAAATGTCATAGGAATACACGCCGCAGAAATTTCACGGTATGGTGATTGTGTATGCATACGGCACGGTGATCATCACGATGAAATGGAACGCCGCGGCGGTGCCCGACCTGTATCTCGCTCAAAATTTCATTTTAAAGATTCAAAAACTGGGAAAGTGAAATTTGCACATTCCGTTAAAGCGTTAAACGTAACTCACCTGCGTGGAGGCCATGTATCCCCGAAATACGACGCGTACAAACGAGTCTAGCAGACCGGAAACGTCCATTCCCGGATCAAAGCGACCTTGGAATATGTGGGCTCGTAACTGGAACGTCTGGAACGATTATGTCGCATTGTCACGACAGGGTAAGGTGCATGAGCGTACCGAGAATTCGAAAATTCAAATCTGCCCTTTCCCCAAATTTGTTATTTTTTAATTTTTTGTCATAAAACGTTATAACTTTACTTTTAATTCTAAATAAATTTTTTGTTGGCACAAGAAATACTGAAAGTATGTTAAATCGCTTAGGAAAAAGTTGCTGTACAATCACTTAATTTTGTAAATTTTATTACATAATCCTTACTCTATTAATCATTCTGCCATTTTCAAATTTAACACTTTAGTTTATTATTTTTTAATAATATAGTATAGGTAGTAATGTGTTTCCTATAAAAAGTCTTTCTAATATATTCTGTTTAAAATTTAAAAAAATTTCCAAGAAAAATGATCATAAATATTTTGTATACAATAATAATAATAGTAATCTTAAATAGTTTTGTTTCATTTAATACATTTTTAATAACTTCATTTTTATACTTTCTTCAAGAATTTAAAAGGTTATGATTAGGGGGAGATTTAATAAAAAAGTTTTCGCTATCAACAACTTATTTTATAAGGGAAAATCGATCCCTTCCGTTTGTTGAATAATTCAAAATCGAAAAGTCATCGGGATCTTTAACACCTCTTATACACGATAGAGGGTAGATAAAATAGAATGTTTAGTTTCCAAGGAAAAACGGAATATAACTTTAAGAAGTTTGTATCAATATTCTGGTGATTTTCTACTAACATTATATTAAATAATATTACAAAAAAATATTTAAGGGAATATCAGTTGTGTAATTCGTACCATGTCATGTTGGAGTTATACTTATTGCATTACATTTTAAATAAAGTAAATCACGACGTTGATCTCATTGCTAATAATTTTCTTTTATATTGTTACATTACCTCATTCAGATTGCAAACTTTTAAATTACACTAAATTTTAAGTGTTAAGAAAAATAAAAATATTCGCCAAAAAGAAAACAGCTTGAAATTGTGTCACCTTACTCTATGTCAAGCGCGCTACGATTTATAATTCAACATCTATCGAGTGTCAGTGTTAGTATCTGATTTCTTTCGAAGGTAAGTGTCACGCTTGAGCTGTATCTTTTAAGCGTCCTAAAGGCTCTCCCGCGAGCTTTTCACCTGTCTCTTACCGAGGACTGATTGTACTCGATGTATTTCGGGAAGGTGTCGACGTTTCTACCGTGATCGATCTCGTATCCCGGCGGAATCGCGCTCCAACACGCCGCGGCGTACTTCGCGTTGCCAAGCCACAAAAATGCCTCGATTTTGCAGGCGCTGTATTCGACAGGTTCCCTTTCGTCGTCCGGATTCCTCGGGAATAGATTGACTAGCCGGCCGCATTTCCCGCCCATTTCGATCGCTTCCTCAGAGTAGATGATCTGCTCGGCTGACAGTCGTGAATAAGCGACTCGCTTCGAGCCGGCGATCATCCAGATGAAGACATCCGGCAAACTATGCTGAGGCTAATTAAATAATATATCGAGCGATCAATCACATAGGATCGGAATCGTAAGTAGAAAAAGAAAACAATTTTGCTGAAATATAGATCTGAAAATAATTACGTTGAATCATTAGGAAAGTTATATTAAATGCTTATATTGATCGCTGTCAAAATTTTTTGCGGCAATATTATCAAGGTTGAACATCTTACATAATTATTTTGATGGCCCAACATAAAATTACTTTCTGATCTGTATTTAACAATATTTAAGAAAATCTTCAACATGTTAATCGCCAGCGTAGTCAATAGTGAACAAAATTATCCAATATAAATTTAATATAAAAATTTGAATAATGTATAAATAAGTAAACAACATTAAATAACAACATTAATAAAGAATTCACAACTTGTAATATCCACAAATATAAAATCTTACATTTAATTATATTACACAATATCTAATGGCGAATTCGGTTGGATGCACCGGTGCGCACTAGTGCACCCTCGTTTAGTTTTTCCCATTCTGAATACAAGCCAACAGAATACGAAACGCTAAACGAGGACGCACTAGTGCGCACTGGTGCACCTAACCGAATTCACCATTAGTATACATTTGATAATAAAAACTCTGATGAGGCGTGCAAGAATTTTTGAACGGGCAACATGTTAATTCTTCTTACATCCCGAAATTTTGCGACAGAAGTATTACGTCATTTTTCTTTTAACTTTGCCTCTTCTTGGTCGACACACATTGTTAACTTACATCATCACACAGATTTCTCAAGTTTCTTAAATATTGATATGCATGGATCATCGCGATCCTCATGTAATTATTGTTGGGAAGTTCGCCATTGATCTTGATCCTCTTGAGAATGTCTTCGACACTTGTGCGACACAAACTTGCGCGATGACGATCAAGTTTGGTTGTTCCTCCTTTGTCTTCACACCTGTCGGTGTCTAACACGTGCAAGTAACGCGTGCAGTAAACTTTCAATGCGCGAATCGTCTCGTTATAAGCCTCGAAGGCTATCGGCTTCTCCGTAGTTATAAGAACTTCTAGTTTTTCTAATCTTGTTTCCTGAAAGTAGATTGAAATTATTTCTAATGTTTTTAATTAGCATGCAAGGTCTTTAACAATTAAAAAATTACGTTTAAGACGCTTCAAGTCTTATTTAAAATTTGTATTAGTTTAAGTTATTTAATAATAATTAATAACTTTATATTAGTTTTGCGCTAAAAATATTTAAAAATAAAAAAGGCAAAAAATTATGAACTTTTCAATAAACAAAGTTTATTTTAAAAATATTTATATATTCAAAGTAAGATTTCTTAGAACATTTAATTGCTTATAATCTTATTTTAATAAAATTAATATAACATAATTTTAGTATATACATTATATTATATATATAGTTTCACAGCAAACTTCAAAGGTTTACCAATTAAAAATTTACACGTTTACGATAACAAATTTTAATACTGTGACATATGATTACAACATACCAAAAATTCGGAGATATGCTGAAGAATGTTGCTATTGTTTATCCGCCATTCCAAATTTGGCCACCAAGATCTGACGTATAAACAAGGCTTCCTGGATCCTAAAGGCACGTAATTATACATGCCATTCACTGTGCCGGTCGTTCGCGGAGCTGATTGACTTTCGAATATCAATCGCTTCACCGGCAACTCGTTTTCTGCCGAAGACGAGAATAAACAGGTAAAAGAATGTCTTCATGGCAAGTTTCAATGTTAAATGTGACCTTCTGATTCTTATATCTCGCGTTGAAAGTAGATACTTTACATACGACAAGTACAGAGTGGTCGTAACCAACAGCGACAAATTCGTAAAGATGCCGTAGCAAGTTGAGGAAAAGTAGCAAGTCGCGCAACATAAATTTCGTACCCTAAACAATCGTCTCTCCCAGCAAACCCAAAAATTTGTCTCTCCCGTCGAGAACCCTGTAGGAATCGCGATGTATCAATCACGACTGTATTTAGGGGTTGCGAAAGGTAAGAGAAAAATACTAGGTATTTGAAACAAAGTGTCTCCAAATTGTCTCTAAATTCCCGTTTCTGTTTCGATATTTACAGTCACGTTTAACACTAAACTTTTCTTTTCTCTTTCGGATAGACGCGATAATATGATGAGCGAGAATAAAGGTTTATGGCACACCTGACTGGCTGTCATCATTATTTTCGACGCATTGACTGTACGGAAATTGCTGATTTCCCGCATTTCCCAGACTCAATTCAAAGCTAATTAATTTCGATCCAAATCGAGAACGGTCGATCAAACACACGTCATACAATACACCAACCAAGAGATATTCCTCGGTCGACCACAGGCTTTTCTAAATTTTTTAAAATATAAGTTTTCCTTAAGTCTCATCAAAAATTATTTCACGCAAAAATATAATTACACTTTTTTACTTAATTTTAGTGTTTACAATTCTTTATATTCTGCATAATTGTCTAAATTTGATTTAATCAAAGCTTTTAAATAATTAATAGGAAAAAATTATTTGAATAAATTAGATTTTAAAAATATTTTAAGCATTCTCTTGTTATACTTAAAAGTTTTAATTTGACGTAATTACCTACAGTTATAAAATACATTAAATTTGTTTAATAAAATTAATAAATTAATAAAGAACAATTAAAAAATACATTAAATTTGTTTAATAAAATTAATAAATTAAAAAAGAATTTTTTAGTGGAATTATAAAAATTATTGTCACGGAAATTGGATTTTTCTATAAGAGAGAGTTGGATTTTAAAATATAAGTATAAAGTAAAGAATCGCAAAACCGAAGCATAACAACAAATCTAATCACTTCAATAATGGGAAATGCTGGAACGGTCTCAACCCCGATTCCGGGGGATGCTTCTGGGTCATCCATTTCAGTTTTCAGTGACAGAAGCACCCTTCCGCGATACAAAGGCATTGCCGTCAAGCATTTGCCCGAGCAGCCGTTCTTTTCCACCGAGCCGGATCCGTAAAAGTGGATGAAAGACGGCCCGTAAGTCGGCAGGAATCCTGTTGGCAGGACAAATGCTATCTTTCGCAATTTCTCATGTCGCGCTCTTACTTTATTACTTTCGAACATTTACTCGAACTTTGTACACATTTGTGATACGAATACGCGGATTAAATCAGGTTAAAAAAGATTGATGTAGAAAGTGGCAAAACTATATTTTATAAAAACAAATGTTTGATAAAACTACATACAACTTTGATTTTAATGACTTTAAGATATTGTTAAGGACGTGATTCTAATTAAATTGAAAAAAATTTTAGCTCGTTGTTTATTTAAAAAATTATCAACAAATGAACATTCTACATCACGTGTACATATTTAAATAAATGTTCGTCCGATCTTGTGCATTTGCTTCTTAAACAAAATTTAATCTGTACACAAACCTAATTTTAGTTTTAAATAATAGGTTTGAATTTTTTAGAAGGAAAATGCAGGAGAAGGAATTCGTCCACTTTTCCGCCAAAGCATTTACTTAACCCTAATTGATATTTAATTTGAAATTATCTTGACTGATATTTGTAGGACAAGTGCATCCAACAAACCATTAAGTTAAAATGTATATTTGATTAAAGTCAACGTGATTAAATGAATACTTTTAACTCTTTATCAACATTTTCAACATTTTATTTTATATTACGAAGAATTATCTCCGTGCGAGATAATTTATCACAATATAAAAGTTTCTTTGAAAATGTGAGTTTATCGAATAATTAATTTTTCGAATTTGAAGCAAATATTTGCGATAGGAAGGAACAGTCATGTGAAAAGGTATTTGTTCCAAAGTTTCTCCAGAAGCAATCGCGTATCTCCTTGGCTCGTTCTTTATTCTTGGCAACGAATTATTTAGTAATCTTACCGTACTCTCCGGAATTCGAGATCTTCGTTGTGTCCAGGATATGAACTGCTACGATGCAAGTCCGGCAACTGTCGATACGATGTTTTATAGTGATTCTCACGCGGTGGCAGAGAACGGGAAACATTTCCTTGAAAGTGATAGCCTCGTTGAATTTCGGAGAATAGGTCTGCCATGCCTCACTCGTCGACCCCTGGAAGCATTACAGTCTATAATCGTTTTGTTCAACAGCGCAAAAAAAAAAACCGTGTGTCCGTTCTGAATAAATATTTCTAATCGACAGTAGAGGCGGTTAATATGCATTAACCCTCACCCGGTATCCTTTAGCGGAATTTCATAACCGATACACTGGGGTCTGTTGAAACCCCAACGAACAGAAATGCTTGCCGCAAAGAAGACATTGACATTACTGACTTAAAAAAAATTACAGATTACACCTTTCAAACATCTTACTTTGAGATGAAATAGTTGTTTGAATTAAAATTTGATTTTCAGTTAGATCTTCATAAATTTTCGATAGTTAATTGAAAATTGGGAATTTAGTTGGGATCAGATCGACCCCACAGTACCGGGCAAAGGTTAAATATAATTCAAATATTATATATACTCATTCTCGCTGAGGACATTAAAAAATTTGATCTCCAAGCGGAAGCCGAGATATTAATTCTTTCAGTACCTTCATTCCGGCGAACGATATTTGCACGTAGGGATTAACGTTCTCGAAATCGGTTTTCCTGCACAAGCTGCTCATGTCGGGCAGACCGTCGGCACGATAGACGACGAAGACGTATCGAGCGCGCTGCCGGAAGGGCAGTCTCTCACCGCCGATGGGAAGCAGTAGATTCCTACGTTCATTTAAACAGGTCCCCACAGGATTCGAGCACAAACGACGGAAATTCTGACAAGCCACTCGATATAAATTACGGATATGTCGATAATGGAAATTTATCTCGTTCGCGATTACCCTTCGATGTCGTCCTCATCCATTGCTTCCGGATGCGCCTTCACCTTCTCGTCCTTGACGTTCACCGTGATGTTGCATTTCACGTAACCCTTCGGGCCCGCCGTGAGATCCTTCGGGTCCGTCAGCACGGCCCACTTACGGTAGTACTGGCGATCTACGTGCGGGTGCAATAACGTATATGTACGTACACATCTTAAAAATCGAGCTTCTTAAAAAATCGAACGTGTTTCTCTTTAATTTCCGTAGCGATATTTCCCCGATACCTAAGATATCTCTTCATTTTCATTTGTAAACGGAAGTGTGTTTACACAGGATGTTTCCTATAACTCGATCATTAAAATATCTCTGTTGTTTTTAATAATAAGAAATACTGAAGAAATATCCAAGGCAAGAGTTGTTCGCGTTTTGCGAAGAGGCAAATATTATGATAGGCAGCGTTTTCTTTTGCGCTTATTATTTTGCAAGATTTTGGGATCATCAACATTCTCTTTTTCTTTTAAATTAAATAGCAAATTTTTATTAACGTAGTAATACAATTTACAAATTCAATTACATAGAATATGTTGACCTTAAGATGTTGATCACAAGTTAATAGAAATATGCTATTTTATTTTGAAAACATATTGACGATTTTTAAGTTCAAATCGAGTTTCGAAAACACCGTGTATACTTTGTGAAAATTATTATACTGTTTGTTACTTAGGAAAAATTTGTCTCTTCCTTCTAATTTATGTATCAGTAGCAAAGCTGTAAAGTACGTCCGCATTTTCTTTATCTCCTCCTTTATTTTTCTTTTTTAGTAACCTGGTTGTTCCCATACTGTGGCAACTTCGAAGGAAATACTTCCGTGAAACTTTAATCGCCGCAGAAAGTGGCGCAGGTACACCGCTATCGTGATTCCTGTGTTCAGCAGATCGTCCAAACTGCATGTCAAGTTGAATACGAAGTACTGTGTATATTAAAGGGCAGAAGGTAAATGTGCAAATCCACGCGAATAAAATATCTTCGTTAAACGCGCCGGTATTTCGACAGTTAAATGTCAGTGCATTTTAGGAAAGTACATAAAACCTTTAATTTTGACGTTAAAGTTCTCGAATTTGAAGGATTTTATTACTGTGAATATGAGAGAATCCGTAGAGCTTCTAGGGAACTTTAATGTTCCATGATTTTACTTCAATCATAAATTTTAAATCGACCATAAAATAAATAAAAGGTTCATAGTTTTATAAAAGACGATAAAGCCACAAAACTTTAAAAATATTTCAAATTTAAAAACTGTATAAATTGCACATTTAATATCGATAATATGAGACAATATTTAGATTTTTGGAGTCATGTAAATGACATCATTTACAAGACTCCACAAATCTAAATTCCAAAGAATCTAAAAAGTTTCCTAAAGGAAATTAGTCTTTAAACTTTCAGTTTTTAATTTTAAGTTTTAAGTCTTGTGAGTTAAGAATTTAAATATTTTATTACTTAAAAACATAGAAAATTCGCTAAATTCGCTTTCAGAAAAAAAATTTTCTCTAAACTTTAAGATTTAAGTTTTCAATTTTCAGAATTAAATTGACAAGAATTTCAATATCTTATCATTCAAAGACAAACGTAATCTATCAATGTTTTCTAACTATTACAATTTTGAGTCGAGCGTTTGATGTGAATCGGTTTCGATGGACTAGATAGAACTTTACCTCATTGTAAATGGGATTATCAGTCCTCTCTCGTACTACTGTCCTTTTCTTGCGATTTCCAACTTTGACAACGACCAGTGGATTCGCATTTTGCGGCAAGTGCTTTGCTTCGAGTATAGTTATGCAAACTTGATAAATAGAGAACTTTGGCTTGAATTTCTTGAAAGGCATCGCGAGCCGTAAAATCGATCGCCGATATTGGCCGCATGCCAGGTGCGATTTACATTTGTTTAACTCTTGTTTGTTTGTTTCTGGACACTCAAAGCGTGACGTCTTTGAATTTATGTAAGGCGGCTACAAGGTGACGAACAAGATATGAGAGTACTTTCGATGCGTTCAATAAAGTTTTATGTGTACACTCGTATGTATATACTCGTATAAAGAAAATATTTACAACAAAACATTACAAAAATCTTTACATTGTACAAAGCGTTTTCTTTGTATATTTAATACTTTGTTCTATATACATATTTATGTCAATAAGAACCTGTAAATAAGTTGCATTAAAACAAAGTATTAAACATATATACATTTATGTATAAAAAATCATATTGCATATTTTGCAAATCTATAAGAAAAATAATAGATTTTTTGTCAATTAAAATATCATTATTTTGACTTCTTTTCGATTTATCATTACATTCTTTGCAATAAAATTTCACAGATTTATTTTTTTCTTTTCTATTTACTTACACAAAATAGTTTATTAACAGATTCAAACTTGTGTCTATGTATCATCAGATGATATTCATGCAACCATGCTGACTGAAGGTATATTCTCGATTGTAATCATTGAATCGACAGCACAATTTTCATTTTTTCGTCCTTACCAACTGTTGGTTTCCTTCAATTCAACTTGAGGTTCCATCATTTGTCACTTCCATCATAAAACAAATAATATAAAAAAGAATAACATTCATAACTTGGAAAATCTGATTATGATTTTATTTTAAAATATTATAAATCACTAATTTAATTATATATAAATTTTAACATAAATTATAATTATAATTTTTTAATAATTATTATCTTTTTCAAAAATTTGTTATTATGAAAGGTTTAGATTCAAATTTAAAATTACAAAAATAAAATTTAAGATTAATAATTTTAATGTACAATACTAAACAATTCTATTATTTGAAACTTGCGCCGTAGAGTAGATTGTCCTATAGCACATATGTGACTGGGTTGCAGTCCTTGAATTCTGGTGAAATCGTTGATTGTCGCAATTACAGTTACTATTTATCATTATTTTACATTTACAAAATTTTGTTTTATTTCCGTTTTTAATTGTCACGCGACAAATAATTTAAAAACGCACCAAATTTAATTATTACGTTTGTTCTCTATCAAAAATAATAAAGTTATTTTTAGAAAATCTGAATTTCTAATAATATGTGACCCCTTATCTTGTTAATGTATTTCTTCGAATTAGAATTCGACTTTTTAACATATAATCTATCTCGTAATAATTTTTCTGTAAACAAAAACTGCGCATATTCGAATTATAGAGTCTACACCCCGACTTCACATTTCCGTCGAAGGCCACGCTGTCAGACACAAGTGCGTGCTTCACACGTCAATTTTGTGTCAGTGCGTGTAAATACAGGCCTCACCTGACAAAGTACTTTTTCTGTCCTGACAGCAATCAAAATGCAGTCGTAATATAAAATATTAACGCATAATTAAACTAGAATTACAATCCTGAATGTAAAAGTATTTTTTATTAAAAAAATACTAAACGCTTAATTCTCTTATGTTTCTTTATCATAAATACTTATTAATTTTTTTCACAAAAAAGTTTTTTAACTATTTTTTAATATAAACAAATTTACTTCATTTTAATATAAATAAATTTTATTAAAACATAAGATTTTCTATCATATATGGTATTCTATTACTTTAACAGAAAAGCTTTTCATTTTAAATATGTAGAAATTTTAATTTCAAATTTAAATTTTGTATAAAATTGGCGACGTACACATTTAAAAATTTTGTACCTATAGAATTTTTAAAGTTTTAGAAACAAGAATTTCATTTTCCTTTTAAATTCTTTACTTGGAATTTAAAAAATATATAGTCTAAAAGAAATTATAGATTATATTATATTAATATATATATATTAAGTCTATTAGAGTTTTACAAAATAAAATAAATTAAGTGGACTTTATTCACTCTACGTTAGACATTGAAAGTACTTTTATAAAGATATAAAACAATTTTTTTATCCATTTGTCCATTCGACAAAAGGATTCTTGTTTGCGGCTGAACTCACGGGAAACGCACGTACATGTGATTTACAACTTGTAACTGCACGTGGCGAAATGTATGAAACGTGCCCGTAATAGTTTCCGAATATACACCCTCCATTACACGCCCCACAATGGTTTATTCGAATCGTCGTTTCTCCCTTACAAATCACCAACTATGCGAAACGTATTGACGACGTTCGTCATCGATATCGACGCGTTTCTCTCTATTATTATGGAAATCTAGTGTGAAAAAAAGAGTTGAATAAAATGCGGACGAGGTCGAGGATGCGGATCGTCGTTAATGAGAATGGACTACTCGCTCACGTTCGACGCATATAATTTTCTCATGCAAGCGCGTTGTCGCAAAATTAATTATCCCGTCTTTACGGAGAAATCGCAAAAGTTGATATTAAATTTTATGTTGAAGACAACAATTAAGTACTTAATTACCTTCTTAATTTATTTGATATAATAGAATATTGAATAGAATCATGGAAAAATATGTGTTACGTCCGGCAGACTCCACGATTTCCCTTCGTCAGAGGAACAAATAATTTTACAAAAGAAATTCCGTTTCAACGGTCTCCGATAATTTTTATGTGTCTAGGATTAGTCTGTTAGAAACGTAATAACAAACATAGATGGACGAAACGACCAAGTAGATAATTCCGACTCCTTTGAATATTGAGTCAACAAATAATAAATTCTGAAGATAGAAATTCAAAAAACAACCATGGGATCTAAGCAAAGTTTCACGTTTGCTCACAAAAAATGAGCAATAAAGTATCTAAACATAAGCAAAAAATAAATAACCGTTTCCTCCATCTGCAACCCATACCGTAGCGCGTCTAGCACAATAGAAAAAATTATTTATCTCTTAAACCCAAAGGGAAGATAACCTACGCGATAGGTCGGATCCCTTCGATAAAATTGAAAGAATGTGGGAGGAAACAGAGAAACTTTCGACAGATTACTTAACGTATGATTGGGCAAAAAGGAAAAACTATTTCTCCAATAAGAAAACTTAGAATTCACCCACCACACAATCCTGAAAAAGAATCCTACCAATTAGAATATTTGAACCACCTATCTCTGGATCCTCCCCTTGTAAGACTCTATATATATATAATACCAAATCTTGAAGGGAGTCAGTTGTTTTTTTTATACCAGTTAGTAATAGTAGGCAATAGTAGTCAGTAATGAAAGTACCAGTAATAAGAGTTTAGCAGTCAGTAATAGATAGTCAGTAATAGTAATGGAGAGTAAAGTTTTAGAGTTACAGTTTTAGAGTTAGTTAGCTAGTTAGTAATCATGTAGAATCAGTGCGCAAGTAGACTTTAGTGCCGTTCCATCCGGACAAGAAATCTATTCGATTCCGACAAATTTGCTCGAGAACCAACAATGAGTAAGTCCCACAATCATAATTTCTTTGGTTTTTACGTTACTCATGGTAACATCTCCCTTCCATTTTAATTCTTTAAGACACCTTCCTATTATTTATAAATAATTCTCTCTTAGAGTTTTTCGTCCCCCTTCTTTATTCGGTTTGCGGATGCGAGCCCGGCAGCTCGAGAGTCCGACCGGTCGTTCCGGTGCGCGGATTCAGAGACGGTCATTCGAGAGTCCGACCGGCCGTTCCGGTGCGCGGATTCAGAGGCTGTTGCTCGAGAATCCGACCGGACGTTCCGGTGCGCGGATTCAGAGGCTGTTGCTCGAGAGTCCGACCGGGCGTTCCGGTATGCGAATTCCGCCCTTAGTGTTCGAGAGTCCAAACAACAATTCACGGTTTTAATTTTCAAGAGTCTGCACTTTCCTAACCTTCTCTCTCCGAATTACTTAAGATATAATGTAACTCACAAACAAAAAGCTGCCCATTAGTTTTACACTTCCGAAATTTATATTAATAACCTTTGTGTTTTTTTTTATTTTATTAATAACCCTTTGTTAAACTTTTAAAACTTTTGTAAACTCAATCGAAAATCTATTTTTATAACCCTTTGCGTATTTTTAAACATTGTAAACTCTTGCGAAATTTATTTAGAACCATTCTTATAATTTAATCTTTATAAATTCATAGCCAACAAATTATGTTAAATCACGACTTCAGCGCTTATTTGTATTTCTTTATATTTTCATTTTTATTTGTTATTAGAATAAATACTTTTGTTAATTTTATGTGAAACTTTATCATTTATTTTAATTAACAACGATCTCGTCTATCCCGAACAAAGACTGCACCTGGTCCGATCCCGAGTTAAAGCGATTCAATTCGTTGACTCGAAACTTGGACCGACGAACGTACGACTCGAAACGGGTTATAGCGGGCCTATCGGCACGTTGACCTATATTTTTGAGTCATAAAAAGTGCGTTCGACCCGAGGCACATACCCTCCTTAAACTGTGTGCCTACGGGAATTCTACACGTTTTGTTACGTTCTTCCCTGCCTTACCTGTTCTCCCTGAGATATCCTTCCTACCGAATAAAGAGTAAAATCCCATAAGGCTGGACGTAACATATGGAATACTATTGTTTAAAACTCAAAAATCTAAGAAGTTTAACATATGTTGTATGACACAAATAATTGACTTTCTTAAAAAAGAGATTTTACTTATTAGTTCAATTAATATTAATATTTATAATAATTAAAAAATTACAAAAGCAATTTATTCAAATTTTGACAACAACTTAATTGTAAAAATAATTTTTAATTGGTTTGACAATATGTTTCCTTCTTAAAGTCTCTATTAAAGATTAAATTTCAGTAAGGGATCAAATCGCACGCTTCGTCTTCTCTCTCCAATTTTCTAGCATAATTCTGAATAGGAAGATAATAACAAAAGTAGTCTCATAGGGTCAATTATTTGAGATTTTACTGAATTCATTATAGCGTTGCAACGTCATTATCAACTTAAATTTACCAACTTGCCTTTAATGAAGGTCTAAATTGCTATGGCGCAATGTGCGCGCCGTAAATTTTTCGTCCCCCGAAAATGCGGAAAGCGGGCAAAATTACCGAGAGTAATCGTCGCAATGACGCGCGCGCCAGTGAAAAAAACGAAAAAAAAAAACTTACAATAATAAAACGAGAGGAGGAAAAAAGCTAACTCTCAGGGTTCGAGACAAGCGTGTTAGCCGCGGGGTTGTAAGTTAACCCTGCTAACTGGTCGCGGAACACGAGCACCCCCGACGGGGGGGCCCCCTCGCCGTCGGGGGTGTTCGTTATGCTGCAAGCCCTTTTGAGAGGGTCACGTGCCCGTGCGGCAGACCCCCTCAAGCCGATATCGTATTTGTACAACACGCACGGCCATTATTGTAATACGCCTGTTTGTGTGTTTTGCGCAGTCTTTGTGCGATTCCACCCCCTACATGATCTCGTCTCTTCTATTCCGCCTACTCCCTCACACTCCAGTCTGCCTTCTATATTTTTCCTTGCCTATCTCGTTCTCCGTTTCTTTTCTTTCCTCTCGATCTTCTCTTCCCACCTTTTCCCTTTTGCTCTCCCTGTTTTCTTTGCGTCCAACGTCAATGATTATTTTGTAAACATTTAGCAATAACGCGACTTGTGTTTTACACTTGAACACTGTTTCCCATAAATTAATATCCTTAAAACCATTAAACAAATTTCGAAGAAGCAATTAATGCTTTTGCAGTGTGTATTAGTTTGCAAGTGTGTACTAATTTTTTTTATAAAAAGATTTCGTATTTTTTTATCATGTAAATTTTATACTTTTCAAAATTCTTTTAACTCATGCTTCTTCGTTTTTTTTTTGTTCCTCTACTATCCCATGTCTATTTTTCTCTTTCTTCCTCTCTATTTCTCTCCTTAACTCCTTGCAATTCCCACTCGTCGAGTTTTCGCACACTTGTCGCGTAGATTATTGTATTGCGAACGGCAGGTTATTATTGTACCGTGAAACAATGAGCACTCGCAATCTGCAAGAGGGTTGATCCGACCTCCCTCGCTTCGACAGATCACGTGGGAAATGTCGTGGTTTTTTTGTTAGGCAGCTCTTTCTCTCGAACATCGTGGGACGCGAGAAGACGGCTGTCGCACGTCAGTCCTGCTCTTAACCCTTTGGATTCTCTTTCTTGATGATTTCATCGAAACACGTCATCTTTATGTACAATAATATCATGATACATGAACAAGTTAGATCTGATAACACTGGAAAAAAATTAGAATTCTAATAAGTCAATCGATACATCTGTTGGAAAATTAGAATTGTTGCCGAAATTATAAGATAATATGATTAATTCTTTCATACTCAATTTAACAAAAATTTTGTTAATAATACCACATTTATTTAAAATCAGTATATGGTAGCTATTTGAACTAATATGAACATAATTGCACTAGGAAAGGCACAAATTTGTAATGTTTCTTATATTACTGCAGATTATGTGTATTATTACATTTCGGCACATATGGAAATTCTAGAAATTACTCCTGAATCAATTTTTGCACAGAATTAAAAAATTATACTGCCAAAATCTTAAAATCCGTATATATGTTAACTTGTAAATATTTTAAACAATTGACTCATGTTTAAAAAAGGGAGAAAAAGTAAATGTAATCTACTGTACCAATTTTGGGACTCAATTTCTCAGACATTTATTTTTTATTATGTTGCAAAATCATTAATTATTACAAAATATAAAATGATATTATAAAAACTGCTATACCATCTGACAGATGATACCTTCTAGTTTACATTTAAGTTTTTTCAAAATTTTATTTTTTAGATTTTGTTTAAAAAATGTTATCCAAAAACGAAGTGATGTATGGCAACATTGATCACCCTCCTTTACAGCTAAGTCTATCAAACTTGCTACAATATATCAAATCTTTCTAGTCAAGATAACTAAACATCCTGTTTAGTCTTTCAAAAACAAACTCCTGTATTTTACATTTTGATTTAATCGAGATACTTTCCTCAGTTAAATTACGTCAAGTTCTTCTTATCTTTCTTAATCTTCTAAATTAAGCAGTAAACAGCATTTAAATAGCTGTTATAGTTAATATCGTAGCATAACCTCCCTCTAATCTGCCAATGCCAAAGCTCACCATGGTGTTCATACACCAAAACGCGGTTACGTCATTTGTAGACGAAGGTTGCGTAATTATACGCTAAAAAAACATACACCGGGCTCGCGATATCCGTACAATTGGGCAACTACGATCGTCCACGCGTTAGATCGTCCGCGCCAGCTGATTTAATTGAGCCGTTGCACGATTACAATGGCATGTCAATCGGAGCCTACGTCCTCTTCGGCAAGACTTCCACTCTTCATGGGTGGCTGGAGAGGCAGCCGGAGAAGTGGACCGCATCGTATAAATAGCGGAACATTATCCTATCTCCCGCGCGGTGGGTACCCGTGGCACACACTCGGCCTCTCCTTTCGGGTTGGTAACCCCCTCGGCCTCGCTCGCGCTCGGCGGCCGGGGCACCTCGGCCCCGTGTGTCGTGCACGGCCGCGCCGCTCGAACGCAGATGATGGGATGACGGACCGCGGGCGTGTCCGAGTAGCCGATACCGGGCGCGTGATCGGGAGACCTCCCGGGGGCCGACCACCCTCGAGGGGCCACGAAGGTCGACTTGTTAGCCAGACACAACGGGCTCTCGAACTCTAACGGAGAGTGCTCCTCTCCGCCGCCGACGACAGCTACATGCCGACAATGTTTCTCCCGCGCCTCCGTACATATCGCCGCGCCTGATACGAATACGTCGTACATTTGCATTGCGAAGTGTCGTTCATCTGAATCCTTATCTCTTCGTTCTTTCCTCCGGACAATGGGACTTTTCGCGACGATCGACCGTTTTTCTCTCTAAACGAGAAACTTCAATGTTACAATTGTATCTTATTTTTATTTTTCTTTCTCCTTTGCCGACTCGACATCTCCTCTTGGAACTTGAAGCATAAATCATCCTTCTTTACTGTTCCTATTATCACTTTTATTGCCTCGCTGTTTGCTGCTATTATTACCGTTACATAGTTTCGCATAATCTCTATTTTTATCCCGATGTCTCTGAGATGCGATCGTGACTGCAGTCATTATTATAATGATGTATACGGCGACCTATTGGATCACGTCTGACATTTCAGCCGATAGCGGCCAGATGTACGATGTAACGTTTATGCGCGTGTCGCACTGAATGCAACGAAAATGCGTCAAAGGTTGCTTTCCCAGAATGACTTCTTTCTTTTAAACTACGCTCTTATCTTATCCGCACGGACTTGCACTCGTCCGTCTAGCTGTCTGTCATTTCGTGAACTTGATGACCGCGTTTATCTGCATATATGTGAATATTCAAGGTTACGAATCGAAATCTCGATCGACTCTTCCTCTTTTTTTTTAGAATATCCAACGAGGAATTGCATAATTGTAATACAATTCAGGTGGGGAATTATTAGATCATCCAAACGATAATGATAACATGTTTGATAGTCATCTTTGACCAGCGTTTGTTTTTTCAATAATCCGTAGTAGTCATTAAAAAAAATTTTAATGCTTGAAAAAGAAGAAATATTATCTAATATGGAATATCTTACCGTAACCTTGTATAATATCAGCAATAAAATAAAAAGTATATTATCCAACGCAGCAGAATCATGAGGATACTTATTCGCATTATTTCATCACTGTACGATAATAAAGATACAAAATAATGAAAGAATAAAAACAATGGTAATAAATACGACAATAAAGATTTGGAATGACTTATACGGAGTAAGATATACAAGGTATTGTGAAATTCGCGAATCAAATATGGCAGGAAAGTTGTTAAAAAATCATACAAAAAAAGTTATTTGTAACTGTTGTATTTTTGTTCAAAATTTTACTTTTTAAGATGTAAGGATTCAAAACAAGCATTTAATTGTCCAACAATCTTTTTATTATTTATATTAATAAATTATTTTATTTACAGATTTACATTGTAATATACTAATTCCGTCTATTACTACACTTCTGTCTACATTTTGTATTCCGGAAAAATGTAGACATTTCGATTCCTCTTTGATTGTAGATTAGCCTCTACCGAATTATATTTTGCAATCCGTCTTGCATATTCGTCCTGCGTTATACCGGCGTGATTGAACAAATTTTTCAGACGATTCCTGGGACTCCTATGTTTCTACGAAAAAATGTGATTATTGGTCGGAGGTCTGAACCGAGAGCGAAACCGTGTACGTTCAGACTGCCTTAATG
This sequence comes from Monomorium pharaonis, assembly GCF_013373865.1. NCBI lineage: Eukaryota > Metazoa > Arthropoda > Insecta > Hymenoptera > Formicidae > Monomorium > Monomorium pharaonis. The sequence goes on along the minus strand of NC_050471.1, from coordinate 25,095,630 downwards.
AAGGTACATTCTTCCCTCGGTCGCCGATCAAGATATTCCCCATATAAATCGAATGCTTTTCACCGAGGCTCAATCAAGCCATACGGTAGCTTGAAAAATGCGGGTTTAGATCCCGATTAGGATCATAAAGAATTAGCGGGTAGGACCCGCGCGAACCGCGTGACCGATCGTATTAAAACGTAACAAAACGAAAGAAAGGAATGGGGAGATGTCCAATGTATTAAATTTAATTCACAAACTGCGATATTAGAGTATTATTCTAAATTTATCTACGGTGATCAAAATGGGTGTAACAAAATGTATCTTAAACTTTTTTGAACTCTTAAAAAAAGTGAAGCTTTTTACGCTTAAAGAAAACGCCGCAGTAGTTGCAATTGTAAAAATATACACAACTGTACAAGTTTTATATGTAAAGTTAATTTTCTGTAAGCAAGCTTTTCTTTTATCCAAGCAAAATTCACTCTCAAATTTCTTTATAAGATAAAGAAGGGAATCTGGATCCTTCTGAAGAAAAATCATTAGTAATACAGTTTGTTCAACTATATATTAATTATGCATATTGAAGTTTGTATGGTTGTCACTTTCAAAGTTAACTTTAATATTCTTTTCCGAGTGCAATATATTAAAGATAAAATGAAGAAAAGAAAGAAGGATGTTATGTCCAAATATTACATATCAATATATCTAATACAATAATTCGAAACATTTTCTTATTATTAATAATTTTTCTCTTTTCTTTTTGCTGGCTACCTCTGAGAACCGTTAGACATATGATTCTATTTCAAGAGTGCAAAAGCACGATGTAGCTCCGTCGTCAAATTAAAAATTTACCTCGGCGCGATGATAGAGTAAAGGGGGAGAAGAATGGGCTAGGTATACGGAGAGTAGATCGATATACTCAGCGAATGGAATGTCTTAGGACACCGCCCACGGGCATACTAACGAATCCCGAGGTCGTTATCCTCCTCTTAATTAATGGCCATTCTCGTCTTCTTCCGCGCGTCTTTACTCTCGCTCTCGTGTCGACGATGATAGTGCCCCCTCCCCCTCTGCTTCCCTCGACGCCCTCTCTTTTTAAGCTCCCACTCGCGTTTTCTCTCCCTGCTCCTTTCTTCGTCGTTCCTTCTCTTTCTCCCGCTTTCTCTCCGTATCCTCCGACTTCCTCTTCAGCTACGCGTTTTGCGAGACTCCGCCGCGTAGCGGCCTAAGCGTAATCAGGCCAAGCACGCAAATTAAAGTCTCGTCAGCCGACCTACCTCGTTGCGTCCCACTGACCCCATTTCCTTTCTCTCTCTCTTTCTTTCTTTCTCTCGTACTTCTCCCCGTGTTTCCGTCGAGCAAAAAGGACGCCGCGAGATTTGAGTCGGTCAGGGATCCATTCAGTTTAAGAAAAGGAGGGACGAGCGTGCAACCAGAAGATACGGAGACCAAAGAAATTCATGGACCCCTAACTTCCTAAAAACCGTCGAATCTTTGAATCCCTGAATGTCATCTTTTCTATATTGAATAAGATCTAGAAAGACTCTTCTCTGAATTAAAATATTTTCAGAACGTTGGTACTTCCTTTCGTATGTCAATGCTTCAGATTTCTACAAATGAATCCTCATTAAAGTTATAAAATCTACAAAAACTTGAAGACCTGGAAGTTTTGCATGATATGATTTTTAATTTTGTAATAGTAAACTTCTTCAATTCTTCGGGCTTTTGAATTCTCAAATCCTAAGAGCGTTTAGTTAGAGAAGGATGAAAGTGGACGGATACGACGAAAGAAAGGAGACACTTTGCGAACAAGGACGTATACGCGTGGTGGGGAATGAGCGAGAAAGAGAAAGAGAGGGAGGGAGAAAGAGAGAGAGAAGGCGGTAAGTGACGGACGAAGAGAAGCCGGAGCTGGAGGAACGAAGAAAGAGAGAAAAAAGGGTCAAACTCGTTTTCGTTTTCGTCGCTAATTAGACTCGTTAACCGCCTCTTCTGGCGTAGCAGGCGTAGCCATAACCGGGCGACTTCTCTCTTCGACTCCGCGGAGAGGAAGCGAACGGAACACGGCCACCACTGATGCTCGGAGGCTAGTTTGTTCTCGTCGCCCAGTCCTCCAGGGTGCGTTTGCCTTGATCGCCCCTCTCGGCTATTCGACATGCGTGCCGACATTCGCGCGAAATTGCACCTGCGGCCCTCCGCCCTCGCTCTCCGCCCGTTTCGCCGTCCCCCCCTTTCTCCCTCTGGACGTTCTTCGACGGCGCGTGCGAGGGAAAACGTCTTCAAGATGGTGGTAGTGGTTGTGCCGACGGTCGTGTTGCTCGTTTGTTGTGAACAAACCATCTGAAACGATATCCGGACGTTGTCAACCCCTTAATACCACTTGTGAAGTCGTTTTGGGGAACAAAGCAAAATTCAAGGATCAGGTAGCCCTTCGATTTCTTGCTCGATATTATTTGAATGCTTGTCATTGGGAAGTTTCTCCGATAAAGAAACGAAACGCCTCGAAGACATGAAGACAAGAGAAACACGGTTTGATGCTCTCACATTTGCCTTTGAGGACTCGCTGAAGTTCCACCCAAGTGATTTGCTTACCCAGTACAATTGCAAGGGCTCTATGATAGAAAGGTAAGAGAAGATACAAAATCGATAGTATCCGCGATAGATTCATCGACGAAGATTTATTTATAATAATCGTTGTAATAATTATCTGATTTCTTATTATATAGGTCTCAGTATCTATTAAACTATGTTTCCAAATAACCTGGGGTTTTTAAATATTATTTTTCAAAATTGGCCTCTTTCTGAATCCCTTAAAATTACCGAACTCTCAATCTCTGAGATATTTGGCATTGACAATTTCTTTACGCCCCGCGTTCAGAAATCTCATGTCCTTCGTTTAGCTTGATCAGACCTCCCGTTACCCTTCCACCCGATGCAACCGACGCGCACCAGTCCACTCACTCACTCAAGTTCGCGCCGTGGAAAATCGCGGCTCGCCGCGACACGTTCATTCATCATGCGGCCTCTTCAACGTGTAGCGCGCTGAAAAATGATGCTTATCTCGCGGTCGACTCATGGCGCACCAATGTTCATTTTACCATCGGCCTATCGGCAATCAGTTGGCCGTTCTGTGTCTCAATCCACCACGTTCTAGCGAGAGAAAGAGAGAGAGAGAGAGAGAAGGAGAGGAGAGACATCCTGTGCTGATCACGTGTGACCTGTCACTTTTCCAGATTGGTAACGCCGATTCTCCCGGTTGCTCCTTTCGTCTTCTGTCGTCCTTTTTGAGTTTTGAGGTAGCCGACCATTAGTCTCGCGTATTTTAGATGCCACATCCCGATCCTCCCCCTGCCCCTCCGGCATAACCGTTTCCTCTCTCGCCGGAGGATGCGGCATGCATCCTCGTAAAACCAATCCGCGTCTGTCAGCATCGACGGTCCTTATCGGCGCCGTGATTAATTATTTTCGCAGAGGATACCTTGCTATTTGCTCAAGACCCTCATCTCTTTACCGCCGCGAGTCAGTTGTCGGCGGATCTCTGTACGACGAGAGACGTGGCGCGGAATGTCTGGAAAGTCCTTTTTTTTTCTCTTTCAGAGTGTCACCTCGCGCTCAGCTGTTACAAGACGGAGAATCTTTAAAGAGCTTAGTCCCAACGCTCGAACGATGTCACGTAGATCCTTGAATATTATTTCACAAAAAGTAACGTTTAAAACAGTCTCAGCGTTCGAGAAATCTTTCACTGTTTTATAAAATGCAGAAATATGCTTCTCTCCAAACTTTAAACTCTAACTTTTTTTTCCGCATTTAAATTCTGTGCCTTTTACAATTTTGAACCGATAAAGGGAGAAAGTTATCTGGAAACGTGATTTCTTCGAGGTCTGACTCTCAACGTAATATCGTGCATTGTTATTACATAAAACCATAAATACAACCGCTGCGTCGGTGCACGCGTTTCCTTGGCTGTCTATATTCGCCGGGCGCGATGCATGATACCGTATTTCTTACATAAAGCGGACATTGACGTCCGCCACGGGGTCTAATACTCACGGTGGGCGGCCATATTGGATCGTGATATGGGCCTGCAATTAAGGCCGAGTAGGCCACCCGGGCTCGGAGGAGCGCGATAAGGTGAGCTTTGCCGTGGCCGCGTCTCAGGGCTAAGCTTGACCTTCTTGGCCCCCCTTCGTTCCTCGCTGTGAGCTGAAGGTTAGGTCACGATTAAGTACTGATTGGGTGGGCCTAATAACCGGGGACTGTATGCAGAACTTTCACTGAAGGTACGTCGACCTGCGACGGATCGAGAAAGATCATTTTACGATCGTTTGCGTAACATTATTCGTTTTTTTTTTTATAGTATGAACCTCGAAGACTCATCGATGCAGGTGCAGAGTTCGAAAGTCATCGGACGATGAGAGCTAAAATAATCGCGAGCGTTTTCAAGCTATATTATTTACCTAGTGTTCTTTCAAGACAAGCTGCCTTCAGTACGTTTATTGGTTTATAGTTTGTAGATTATTGAAGTATTCAAACGTATTTAAACTTTTTTTTTTCTAGAACTTTCAATGCATTCGCAATGTTAAACGTTTCCTTAACGTTAAGATCTCTGCAACTTTGAAAATTTCAGAACTCTAAATCCCAACGTCTTTGAAACTTCTAATTCCTTTACGTTGAAAGATTACGATCTGACATTTCTCTTGCCGCATAAAGATTTTTAGATCTAGAACTCCCGGTCTTTATCCCAACAGTGTTTAAATATTTTTTCGGGGATCTTCACAGACGAGTTCGACGACGAAACTTGTCCTTTGCTCAGCGCGATCCTCCGATCAGATAAACGGCCCGAGCCTTGGTATGCAAATCCTAAATGAACTAATGAAGATTAAGAATGGTCGTGGCGGAAGAGTTCGCCTCATTTCGAAAACATCCCTGCCCCCTTAACGACCGCGCAACGCTGCGCATTCCTGCGAGGCCCGGGATTCCCCCATTGTTTCCACGCGGGGATCTAATAGTGTCAAGCCTGCGGGACCTCCTAGGGCGAAACTTTGGCTTACCACGAGGTCAAATCTATTCTGCGGCCATCATCGCGGAACGGATACGGGACGCAACGGTAGCCACCTAAGATTATCATCTTCAACGGTAGCGATGAAGGATTCCTCTTAATTCCTCTTAATAGCCCGACGAATTTTTCAAACGTCTCTCAAACGCTTCCTCGTGTCCTTTCCTAGAATCGGAAGTCTCGTAATATTTCAGTCCAGGATCGACGCAAACCTCTTAATAAGGTTATGTCTTCAGGAGTTAACGAGGGAGGAATATGGGCGTGAGACAGAAGGAGATCCTGGGAATAAAGAAAGTCACGCGGTGAGGAGTACGTCGGTATTCCTTTTCGGAAGGTAGCGGAGGTTTATTTGACAGAACCTTCGCCGATGCCGCGCAAGAGTGTTATATGCGTATGCCTCATGAGTTCTTATGGTCAATCTTTTTAATGCCACACGTTTAAACTTGTTAAAAGGTTTGGATAGTCTAAAGTACAGTCTTTAGTCTTTGGAAATACAGATTTGTAAATCGTATCTTTCAATCTCTTTGTAACTGTTGGATCAAACATTTCAGTGTTATAAAGCTTGGGAATAGGTAAATCCATCATATTTCTCAAATTTACTTTATTTTAATTAACCACGCGCTCATGAAATGTTCCACATAAATCCCCCCCCCCCGGCACGGAGAGAACTTTCTCATCTTTAAAATTATCCTTAAAATTGTGGTTAAGAGTGAGACAACGTGAACTTCGAAGAATTTTACTATGCTTTTAACAAAATTTACTAAAACTTTGCCAAATTCTATTAAAATTTTAGTAAATTTTGTTAAAAGTATAGTAATATTCTTTGAAGTTTACGTTGTGTCACCATAATTCTTAAGAGAAAATTCTCTCCATGTATGCAATTATTTGAACAATCTTGAACATACCTGCAAGCGAGAGGAAAGGAGTAGAGAAATGGAAAGAGTAAACAGACATTTGTTAGAACTCCTCGGTGAAATTTATTCGCGCGCATCACGAAATAAATGCGCTCGTTCGAGAGTCCAAAACGCGCTTCTAAGCGGCGCTAAAACGTGAACGCGTCGGCGGACGATCGGTAAAGGAAGAGGAGGAGGAGGAGGAAAGAGGGGGAGGGAGAAGGCCCATCCGGCCTCGGGGCGCATCGCCCACTCTCCCCCTCGTGTTCCTCATAGCTCGCTCGCGCGCCAAATGAACCATACCTGAACTTATTTTCACTCCCATCCCGTGCGCCGGGACCTCGTCCACGAGCGCGAGGTGATAAATCACCGCGCCATAAACAACCAATATTTCTCGTCGAATGTTTACCGAGTACGCTTTAAATGCCTTGTTAAAACAAACCTACGCCCGTACGATGGTGGACTGCGCCCTTTTTGCCTCGCCCTGCGCACACCTGTGTAGGTCCATCCGACGAGTATATATCACAACCGAGCACCAAGACGTAAACTCTCTCTCTATTTCTCTCTCTTTGACCCCGCGCGAAACCTCGCTTTCGGACGGCAAGGAAGGGCGAAGGTTAAGGAACGCAAGTGGTTAGCACACTATGCAAGCGATACTTTATGCACACTCGTGTACGTTTAGGGAGGGATTAGAGGAGAGAAACGGCAGAGGGAGTGCGTTAAATCGCCACTTGATTGCGTAATAGCTACGAGTTAATTCTTTCGGTGGATTCCTCATTGATTATGAAAAATTTGCACTTTTTTGTCGCGAGGTTTTTCATATACTTACACCTACGCATACTTCCGACAATGAGACATTTAAATATTTACATACGTTACGATGCGCTTGATTCATTTACAACTCAAATAATCCGCGAAGGAAAAAATATGACTTGCGTAACGTTTTATCTTGAATTCAATAATTGGCCTTTTTTATAATGTTATCGGGATCGAGCGCATTTATTATATAAGGCTCTTTCAAAATTAAGAACGTCAACAATGGCGGAAAGATTAATGCACGCCAAGGGAGAGGAGGAAAGAGTTGCGCTGGTGGCTTGATTCACCGCGTTTCTCAATTCACCTTCGGGAAAAGTTCCCAAGTTATGAGAAAAGGCGCGGGGTCGGGGCGTGTCCCATATCTCATCGTCCGATTGAGTTATAGCGCGTTAAGGAAGCCGAAACTTCCCGGGGCCGCTCGCCTCGAAGGGGCCTAAACGCCAGTTTGGAACAAATCGCGTCCACGACGAAAGAAGCCGGTCGGAAGGCGAGATGAAATTAGTGATGAATAGCTTCTCGTCAATGACCTACCGCTCCTTCCCCCCCCCCCTCTCCACGCGTGTAAATGCTTCGTTAAACCACTCAGAGGAGGCAAGGAAAAGGGATAGAAATGGTAAGAGGGAGAAAGAGAAGAAGAGAGAAAGGTCGATCTTCTTGACTCGTACGGGAAATGAGCTGACTCGTGTCTTGAAATCACTAGTCCTCGATATATGTGAGCTGCACGCGTCAACGGGTTATCGAGCATGATCAATCATTCATAAATGTTAATGCGGCGAAGAATCAATGAAAAATTTTCAGATAAGCTATCAATTTAGTTACAACCTGTATTAATAGAAATATTGGCGGAATATATTTTCAGATTGGAGACTTGTTTTTCCAGATGTTGAAACACGTTTCATATCTCGCGGCTTTGAATAAACAAACTATATTAGACCTTAAAAAATCTTTTAATTATATCTTATAGAGGCAAATTTCTGATATTTCTAAATCATGGATTTTTGAAAACTTAAACTTTTGAATTATCGAACTTGATTCGCATAAAACATTATATCTTCGCATTGTAAATTTTTTACTTGATTACGTAAACTTTCCGAGAATTTTATCAAAGTGTGGAATCTTTCTTGGTTTAAAATTAATATACAATTAATTTTTTATTGTTTAGTACAGCTTAACGTGAAAATATGTTCTAATTTTGTATTCCATAATGAATCCATTAAATTTTTATCCGCAGCATTCACTTAATCTTATCTGCATATATTGTAATTTCAAACCTACTAACATAAATCCTCAGCTCGGTGACGGACACTGACATTTATTGGTGTCACACTCGTGCGTTTTGCTGTTTTACTTTCACAGTGCGCATTAATAAACGGCGAATGAAAAAATGCGGGATATTTATCTACGTCCGTTTAGCGGTCAGCCGGAGTCACCGGAGGGTATATTCGCACCAGTAGAGCGTTGCTTGAAAAAACACCCTGTAGACATAACAGACATGGCCACTGCAGGGTTATCAACCGATCGGGAGTAAATCTCTCGACCACTGTCAGGCAGCGTTCGACAGGCACGATAGCGAATTAACTCCGAAATAAATGGTGCCTCCTAGGAGGTTCCATTCACGAAATTTCTCCCTAGCGACACGGGCCCGCCGATAGAGCGCATCTTTCAAGAATTAAAATCGACCAAAAGGGACTTTACATTCACATGTAACATTTTATATTAGACTTTTTTTATAATCATAATGCTTATACATTATACCATTTTAATTAATGAATAAGTATAACAATTTCTTTTTGTAATGATTTGTTTGTGCTAACATTACTCGAATTCTATCTAAAATTTAAAAACATTTTGAAAATCCTTTGTTCTCTAAGAATTCAAAGCTTAAAATTTATACACTAAAACGCAAAGAGTTAACCCGGAAAATCATTTTTGATTGATATAAAAAAATACTAATCATACTAAAAAGATAGAAACTAATTAAAAAATTAATTTTCTCATTGCTTCTTTTAAAAAAGCTAAGTATAAAAAATTTCGGAATATGTATGATTATATATTAACAATTTTTCATACTTAGCTTTTTTAAAAAACCAATGCGAAAATTATTTTTTTAATTAGTTTTTATTTTTTCAATATGACTATTATTTTTTTATATTAAACAAAAAAAGAAAACTAATATAAACATATATGGGCATATTTTACATATATGTTTTTATATAAAACATTTTTTTTTCGGAAAGAGATACAAGAATTTAAATGTTAATTAATGATATCAAAATCCACAATTTGGAAGCAAACATCTCTTGTTTTAAATTAGCTCTTTTGTTATAAGTTACAAGATACAAAATGTCGAAAAGACTTTCTGCGCGAATGTAAAAAAGATATACATTTCGCAGTTTTAAAGGAATTCTTCTTGTGGTCTATTAGAGACAACGCGCCCATTCTTCGCGAAAAGCTCATGAATATTGTGCCAGCCAGTGGCGAGGAGAGAAAAAAGCTTCAATTTGCATCGGCCGCCATTCTTCAGCTCCTTTGAATTCCGTCGCTATAGCGACTTTTGTCCAGATCGTGCCACAATGGCCACTATCTTTTCTCCCCCGACCAGCTTCGCCTGCTCTTCCTGGAGAGAAACTCAGTGCAAACAAAGAATCCTCCCTACGCCCTCTCGGTAGAGAAAAGGGCCAAAAAGGCGAAAAAGGTCGATACACGAATAAGCGATGCGCCGGTTGGATAATCCGAGAAAAAAGACCGCGAAACGTGAACTCGCACTGTGGCGAACCATCGCCCACCCCGTCCCTAACCATCGGAGATAGGAACATGTATATAGGGTGAATCCTCGGAAACCCACCCAGATTTCAAGATTTAAATGATACTTTTAAATTTAAGTCGACTATATATATTATTACCATTTTCTCTCTCTCTCTCTCCTCTCTCTCTCTCTCTCTCTCTCTCGCATATATTATAATATATGATAATCTTGCGCAATACATATGTATAAAAACCATCGCCCAACCCGTCCTTACCTATCGGAGATAGATAAGAGTATGTATAGGATGAATCTTTGGAAACCCACCCAGATTTCAAGATTCAAATAATACTTTTAAATTTAAATCTACTATAGGTATTATTTCCTCGTATTCCTAGTAATATATAAATATATAAAAAATATATATATTTAATTTTAGCATAAAATCTTTTGTGAGATGCAAACTAATACGATAACGTGTAATAGAAAAGAGTTAATGTGGGATTTTATAATATTGATCCGTAGAACGGATTGGAGATAAAGTGAACTCGAGAAAAATGCTTAAACGATTTAATTATCCGAGAACATTACGGCGATTACTTAAACGGACGACTATATAATTAACCGCGCTAACTTCAATGAATTAATTGAACACTAACGGCGCGCGTCGTTAAAGCCCAGATAGCGCAAAACACGAGGAACACGAGGGACGCGTATTATCTACCGCATGTTTAATGCATTCGCATTCAACGACATGCAAAACGACACCGCGGCGAATATCAGATTTGTTTAAGGAAGTCGAGAGTATCGTTATCCAGACGATATTCTCGTGCACTTTCGCACGTTAGATTTTCCAGGCGTAAACGGCGGCGGCATAACCGCGAACGTCCGGCGAGTGTCCGGTGATCGTTCGCAGCGCCGTTTGACGTTCGAAAGGTCGGACCAGAGTGTCGTAACCCGCCGACAGCTGAGACGCGAACACTTGTAGAGTGTCTTGAGTCGTTAGAAGCAGCATCGCGCAAATTTCTTTGAAGTTCATGTCTAAATGATACTATTTAATAACGCGCCTTAATAAATTAATTCTCAGTTTAAGCTGCAGTTTCGATTTGGTGCTGCAGAGAAGAAAAATTTCATTCGGTTCAACTCGATTGTTCACCGCGTGTCCCTTCAATATCGAGATGCCGTTCGACGGTTCACGTTATCTCGGAAGTGGATCCCAGTGGACCGCGAGTCTCTGGCAAGTGATTCGTTAAAAGGACCGAGAGTCCGCCGGGCGAGGATTTACTCGTCCGAGGACCGTTCGGTCACGTAACTTTCGCGAATATTTCGGGCCTCGGGGGAACGAGAAAAAGGGTGGTCTCGGTCCCGTGGGGTGTAGGAGGGACGCGAGGGGAGGGGGAAAGGGGAGAGGCGAGACGAAGGCGAACAAGGCGAGCGGCGGCGTGACTACGGTGGCCAATGGGAGTCTCGGGCGCGAGGAGACATCGGGATCGAATCAGTTTATGCGCGACAGGTTCCGGAGAGAGATAGGGGACGAGGAAAGAGAGAACGGGATACGGAGGAGGAATTATACGAAGGAAACAGGGTACACGCGCGGGAGAAAGATCTGGCTGGCGAGGGATGGAGGGGAAGAGCGCGTGAGTGAGATGGCGAGGGGCCAACCAGACCGTACACTTTGCCAACTCTCCGACCTTCTGGTTCGCCGCCATGAAGAGGCATTATTTACAACGAAGTCCCCGGTAGACAATGCCGGGTAGCCGCGGCCATCTTTCGTTCCTTTTCCGTCCTCTATATGCGACAGCATCTGCCGCGGCTGTTCCTTCAGGAAGACCCCTGCTCTCTCCTTTCTCCCCTCTTTCTCTTATAAACAAATAAATAATCTCAATCTAAAACTTGACGCGAACCGAGTTTAATTTGAGTTTTACTTACTTTTAATCTATGTTTTTTTTTATTTAGAAATATATTTGTCTCTCCTTTTTCTTTTCTCTCTCTCTCTCTCTCTCTCTCTCTCTCTCTCTCTCTCTCTCTCTCTCTCTCTTTTATTGTATGGAAGATGGTCTCCTCCTCTCCCCGTTCTTGCGTACCGTTCTTCTTCACTAACGCACGAAAAGCAGTAACTACGGTAGTTACGTTGTTAACATTTCCCGCTACTGTTATAAAGTCGCGGGGGAGCCTCAGATAGAGAAGGGAAAAAACGCGCTTATACATCCGACGATATTAACGAGATAGAGAGAGAGAGAGAGAGAGACTCAGAGTTGTCGTCGCACGTTTATGCCGCAGATGTTAAAGTCAAAAGGAGAAGATATGGCAATAGGACACCGATAACACCTGGATTATAAACGAGCCGAAAGTTAGAGGGTTTCTGCGGTGTTGACTTTCGGGCACTTAAATAAGCAATATATCTTTAATCTCAACGGATCTGCCTGATAAACGAGAAAGATATATCTTACTTTTCAAGGAGACCTGACATTAATTGGAAAATAACGCGTAAAATTAATTAAAATGGTAGGTAGATTACGTGCACACTCGTAAAATTTAATAACTGTCGCCGCGAAGTAATTCTGTAATTTCCAATTAAATTCTCGTTGATGAAAACTCGATTTCGTCGTAACGTTTACGGTGGTCGATGACGCATCTTCCACATTGGTATTTAAATGTGGACCGCGATTCTTATTAATCATCCCAATAAATGAGAAATTAATTTGAATTGTAAATGATAATTTGTATTACGGAATAATATAAGAAGAAAGAGAAGAAAGAATCTCAAAGAAAAAGAGTCTCTTTTTTTAGGGAAGGGAGGGGGCAAGGAAACAAAATGTTGCCACCGTTGTCCATCTTTTCGAAGAGATATTCTGTCAAAGATCTTTCACGAGCGTTCATTAAGCGCGTTTTGGAGGCCGCGAATTACGCGAACATAAAATGTCATTCATACAACGATATACCAGCCAGTGTGTATTATTATTACACATATATAAAATATTATTACATATAAAATATACGCCGTAGGTATTCATTAAATTCGCTCTCTCCCCCGCAATACATAAATGCACGATAATAATCATCGAACTGTTACGTTGGCCGTTATTATTCCACATAACGCTCCGTTATTCCGTCGTCAAACGTCAAAGAGATCTGTCGCGTCGTGAAACGTTCGACCGAGAAGCATATCCCAAGCAGAACGAACAGTAACGCGAAAATGACGTTAAAATGTATGGTAAGTGAAAAATGATTTCAAATGATCTATTGGGATGCATTTTGATGCCATGATGACTGGTTTGTTCTGTTTGAGATCTACGACACACGGAGAGAATTTTCTCTTAAAAAAAGAATTTGTCCTCAAAATCTTTTTATATTAAACTTTACTAAAATTATAGTAAACTTTCTTGACATACAAAAAATAATATTAATCATTAGTTCCAGATTAAAACTAATAACTCTTATTTAACAATCAGTTTTATAAGTAAATAAAAAATTATATTCTTGATCATATTTATATTCTTTAAAAGAATTAATAATCTAAAATTTCAACAAAATATTATGTTTTTATTTCAACAATATTATAAGTCATCGAAAATACAGTACAGTTATTTTCATAATAACAGTATTAAAAGCTTCCAATTTTCTGTTTAAAACCACGTTTTTGTCCGTTATTTTTCCTTTCAACTCATGGAAATTATTATTGAATGGCAAAAATATATTTCTCTCAATAAAACTATAACAAAATTTCTTCATGTAAACAAATTATGTCCGTTTATTATGTCCATATATTCTTATTTCAATAATAAATATCTTTGTAGAAATGTTCTTTTCTTTCTGCGCATCCATGTTATCTTGGATGCGACTACTATGATTTCGAGAGCAAAGTTTAAGAGAGAAAGTTCTCTCTGTATGTATTTTTCTCAAATTGCTTTTGAAACCTGCATCTCTTTGATGCCTCAGAAACGTGCGGTCCTATAAACATTGTGTGGTCTCTCGACATTTCTCGAAAAACTGCCAATCTGCAGAATGTCGCTGCGACAAATTTGGGTGGTTCGTCGCTTACCGGGTTTTACCGGATAAGACGGAGCGAATTTTACCTCGCGCGCTGATTGTCCTAACAGAAAGAGAGAGAAAGAGAGAGAAAGAGAGAGAGAGAGAGAGAGAGAAAGAAAGAACAAAAAGGGCCGAATGTAACGGCGATCGCCGCCCGGGTCAACGCGCCCGACTTTTTCCCGACTTTATGAGCAAAAGAGATAAGAAGCGAGTGGTGCGCTGTGCACCGCTGCTGCCTCTCGTCCGCTGTGCATCGCATCGGCGCGGCGCGGCGGCGGAAAGGCCCAGTCGTACATCGAAACAAGAAGTTTCCGCGCGCCGCATTTTCTTACGCACCGACATACATTGGTAACGCGTGCCTCTGTCACCCTCTCGGCGGCCATCTGCCGCGTCCAGCAGCCTCCATCGAGCGATCGAATCCGCCAGAGATGACGGCGGCCGCACCGTCGCGCTCTCGTCGCGGAGAACAAGGAGAAACGATCTGGAAAACAACGTCGAAGAGGAAGATAAAAAGGAGAAGTGAGAAGGAGAAGGAAATATTACGTTCCAACGATATCAGCGGAAGCAATGGCTGTGCAGAGCAGCAGCTGATGACCGATCGCCCTTTTTTCGCCCGGAGAGCCGAGGCAGTTAACCTACACGTACAGTTAACGCGCGCTGTCATTGGCCAGAATTCTGCCAAAATGTCGAAACGTTTAATATTCCTAACCATTTGGCGTTCACGGTATCCTTGAACAGCTCTTATGAGATTTGGAGTTTAAAGTTTTGAGCTCGCAACCTGAAAACGGAATCTACGTCCGAAAAACATGTCCGGATCGTCTCGTTGCTTCTTGTCCCTCCTGCCCTCTCTCTTTCTCTCTCTCTCTCTCTCTCTCTCTCTCTCTCTCTCTCTCTACTCGCCGAACGACCGCGATTCTTCTCGCTTGTGCCATCAATTACCAAACACCCTGTATGTATCGAACCGACGATGAACGCTCGCCGGTCTTACCGCTTTCACAACTGCCTGCAATAAAAACTCCTCTAGTCTCGTTGTCCCAGCCTCTCGTACCCTTTCTCTCTCTTTTTCTCTCTCTACCCTTCTTCTTTGCGTCTCCTTTGCTTCTCTCTCTTTCTCTCCCCTCAAGGCTCCCTCATGGAGCAGGCGCGTTCGACGTTTGACAGAACAAAAGACTATCGACCGGACTCGCTCTCTCGGAATCTTCCGTTTCCCTCAAAAATAGACTCCCGCGAGCCTCCCCATGCGAGAGCGTCCTCCCTTCCTTCAATCCTCCTTTCTCTTTACGCTTTCCTCCGTAGCCGCCACACGTAGGTACTCGTCGCCCGCGACGATCTCCTATCCCGACGGGAGAAAGGGTTGAGGATGAATGTCGAGGAGGGATGTACGTTTCCTGACCGGCTCTCTCCTGCGTGCTACACATCCAACGAGCCATCGTGTACAAATTACCGAAAATTGGTCCACTTTTTGAGGCGACTCGGGAGATACCTCCCGACGTCGGCATAACCGCCACGGTATCTCTCCCTATTGTCCCTTCGTCCTCGAGACGCGTTTTTTTTACAGGCGGGGTGGCGCGCACGGCTCGGCTCTCTCCCTCTCTCTCTCTCTCTCTCTCTCTCTCTCTCTCTCTCTCTCTCTCTTTTGAGTGCGAAATTGTTTTTGTTGGCTACTGTGTGTGGTAATTTTCGAAATTTAACACTAGTTTCCGAGTCCTAGGAAATTGAAGCGGCTCGTGCGACTAATTTGCCGGGAATCGGCGAGTAATTTTCGATATTAGATTTGACCGGACTTCGCCGATTAGCCGGCCAACAATCCGGTGACTGTGACTTAGAGCCTTGTGTCCACGATGTGCCGCTGGAAATCGCTCCGAGGTCTCGAACAGAGCAAAAAAGGAAACCGACAAATCGCGTTTGAACAATTCGGCCATTTGACTAATGAGATCGGTCAATTCTCCTTGGATTCTAATATTTGGCAAATTTGGGACTTCTGCCGCCACCTTAGTCACCGCTGTGGAGGGGATGAAGAACTAAGGGCAAGAATCAATCATATTAAAGAATCACCAAGCGCCTATTAATTCTTCAATATGATTGGTTCTTGCCTCTAGTTTCTCATCCCCTCCACAGTTCCAATATGCTGATATTCTCTTATCCCCTCGTTCCTTGGATGCAACACTATCTGTTTGATTCTATTAAGATCGTTCCTTTGCGGAAATATCAATCCGCTTGAGCGTGTTACAACGAGCCCTTACTCACGTGACATCCAGACGGTCTCGCGTGTGACTTAACGACGCTTGGCTAATTAACGTAAAATTCGATCGGTCATGGAAGGTGGTCCGTTCTTTCTCCGTTTGTCCGATTCTCAGCGTGCGAGCGATTGCGCGTGGACTCCCTGCGACAACCTGTTACTTCCAAACGTCACGCTGCTACCTGCGAGAAACACCAAAGATCGAACAACCTCCAAGTGGTCCAACTGACAATTATGAATTTACGCACGTACTCGACGAATGTAATTCTTTTTACGTTGAGGGAAACACGTTTCTTTATATATTAAAGAATTATAATTTATAATATATTATAGATTTCGAATTTTAAAAATTGAAGGACGTAAATCGTACTTTCGATAATTAAATTCCTGATACTTTCGGACCTTCTCAAACGAATGTTAAACAGCTTCTCCTCGTAATTTACGTTAATGCGAGACTCGGTCGGTCGAGCGTACGCATCGACCAACCTTCGTCGGGCAGGCGCACATCGAATGCGCCGTTAAAACGAAAAAAAAAAAAAAAATAGTATCCCGCGATATCGAGCGTACAAATATTTCTGCCGTCAACGGGAGAGACAACGAGATATTCGTTTCGAACAAAGCCGAGGGAAAGAGAGATGGGAGCCGGGGGGGGGGGGGAGGGGGAGAATCGGCAGAACGAACGAACGCTCCTCCGATCGCTTATATTTCACGATCGCCGGTCGAAAAAGGAGAAGCGCGCGTCTCTCCGCTCGCGCGCGCACCTGCCGTGTTGCGGCACCGTAAGAAGGCTGCGGCGATCCCCTCGCCTCGGAGAAAATACACTCGGGAACACACGGATACGGCCGAAACTTCTTATTCACCGGGGAGAGCGCGCATGCAAATGCGCGACGCGGACTCGGAGAGGTGATACTCCGTGGTCCGGGGCCCCGGGGGCCCCGGGGACCGACCGACCGGCCATTGTGCGTATCTGTCCGCGTCGTCCGCTCGCGCTCGCGCGCGACCGTCCGCGCCCCCTTGCTCATTAAATATTAACGAGAGTCTCAATTTCTTCATTTCGTTGATGAGTCGCCGCGCGCCATCCGAGGGAACCCGCATATAGATTGAAAATTAACTTATATGAGCGCCGACAAAATATATACGGCATGCGGTGCACTTATACGACTCAAGAGGTCTACAATTTACACGAGGGCTCGCTATGTTGGTATAAGCCCTAAGTAGAACTCGTCCTCCTCCCCCCCCTCCCCCGCCCCCGCGTCGCCCTTCTTCCTCTTCCTCAACTTCTTTTCTTCTTCTTTTTCTTTCTCTTGTACTTTTACTCCTTCGTCTTCTCCTTCTCCTTCTTCTGCCTCTTCTTCTTCTTCTTCTCCATCTTCCTCTTTGTCGTCGTCGTCGTCGTATCCTCCTTTCGGCTTATTCGCTTCTGACCCGAACGTGAAATCCTTAAATACCTAATTTGATGCTAATTACAACTTGCACTTGCGTCTCGCGAGATACTCCCGGCAAACGTGTGCGCTCGCGTGCTACGAAGAAGGTTTAATGGTGTGTGCCCGGGACGGGTGGTGTATGATGAATGGTGAAACGTGTCGTCGGTGAGGCATCAGGTTGAATCCTCTCAACTTCGAACTCGGAGGTGCCTGTGCCTTCGAAGTCTTCGACTTTCAGCGCGAAGTTTTTTTGCGGAATCTCATAGATAATTTAACACCTTAGACATTTACAGCTGAATCCGAGTAGCGGTCGTTGATTTTTACTTTGAAACTTTAAAACTTGAAATATTTATAAAAGAACTTAATTGGATTATCAAAATGTTATAGTCATCGAATTTTCGAAGTAATAGACTTTTTGAAACTAAAAATATTATGATACATAACTTTGTTTCTTAGATAAAGAAAAAGAATTCGGGGCTTTGAAATTTTTATACTTTTATGACGTTTTTCCACAATGCTTTCAGTTAAATTGCTACCTTCTTATAATTTTTAAAGAAACTTTTCAAGTTAAACTTTCGACAGTGCTTAATTTAAAGTTCCTAAAATCATTCTTCGGTTATTTGAGTTGTTACAAACTTTGGGCATCCAAGGATTAAAACCAATCTTTCAATAGTTGGACGCCGATATTTTTGTATTAATTCGAGAATATTAATGCAAATAATAAAATGAAGAAATTCGAATTTCTGTTTTACTTGGGCTTCGACATCTCGCTGTTAAGAAAGTTTCAGCACATCGTACGCGAAATATGCAAAGCTAATTCGCGAAGGAATTTAATTTAGATTAAAATAATCATCGCAATTCATTGAGGAAACGACCCGTGTTACATTTCGCGCTAATTGGAACACGAACTTACCTCTTTTTCATACGGTCTATACTTCGAACGGAAAAGGTACGGCAAATTAGAGAAGGCAGAGCAAGTTGCATCTGAGTCGAGACGTACGTAACTATTTATTATGTGATAATAGTTGCACTCGAATGTAGCACATTAATTTGTCTATAGAGTTGGAAATAATTGCTTCGCTCTTTAACATGTACGCTTAATGATCGCTATGCTACACATATCTAACGTGCGACCTATCGATTTTCCCTGCCGAGCATTACGTGACAAGATACGTCATGAAGGATGCCCGTAAAGTATTTGGACTCACTTTATTTCAACGGGTGAAATAAAGAAAATAAATACAAAGAGATCAGTCTACAAAGGGAACGATATGTAATGCGATTTTCGTTTGGAGTGTTGTCAAGTTTTGCGAAGGAGACACTCTGTAAGTTTCTCATTAAATTAATATTTAAATATCGGCCATTTGTTATAATTATATTGCCACGCTGGTGCACGCAATACACTCCAAGTTTTCGCAAAATCTTGCTGCAATTTAGCATCTCAAACGCATATTAAATGTTTAAAGTATGAACCAAAATAAAGCCCTTTTATTTCTTATGTAAAAACCCTTTTATCAGTGACCGAAGGAAAAACTGAAAAAGGTTGATCAACGTTAATCAACGTAAGAAATGGTCGTCAATTAATAAACTTCAACATAATTCCTAAATATTTCAAACTTCCCAACGTTGAAAGAAACATGTTGGATGTAAATTTATGAAATACACACAAATATTAAATGAATACTTTCCTGTACGACGGCGCTACACATGTCCAAAAAGTTCAACTTGATTAAAGTCTCACGAGCACGTGACAATCTAATCTTGATTACGCAATCACATTATGTGCGCGGGATCGCGCGGGATTGAAACTTGCGTCAAAACACGTATATACGTGTGTTTATGTGTGTGTGAGTGTGTGTGCCTCGTACTGCTCGAATTCAAAGATGACGATTTGGAGGGGAAAACGTGAATGCAAGAACGCATAACGTGAAAGGCTCGATCAAGGCGAAATCTCTCTTCCTCCGAATGGCACGCGATAACCCGAACCGCGGTTTGCAAAAATATATTATGCCCTTTGAATTCCAGCAGCTCGTTAAAAAATTTTTCTTAGCTAAGTTTCTTGGCACGAGCAGAGGAACGCCGTTTTTTTTTCTCTTTCCTTTCTTTTTAAGAAAAACTTTCGTACGTTTACGCTGCTAATATAAAATTCGTAGATACTCGCCTAAATTTCTGTGGAGCTTCGCATACTTTTGTTCATCGGACTCAATTCTCTCTTGTGATTTTTACCTTTTATACAAAGACAATTTCACCAGATTATATCTTTTTTCTTAATATTTTATTGAAACTGCTGTTAACGTATATATTGACGATTATCATCGTTTGATTATGAGTTCAGTTAATGGGTATTTAATTGATTAGCTTTGGCCAATTGGCAACAACGCAAAGCCGATAAAAGTTAATCGCGCGCGAAGTCTCGTATAAAATCAACAAGGACAAATTAAATACTCTCCCTACGTAATTGCACATGTAACGTACGTGTCCGTCAGCATGGGCGAGTCTTTATTTAATTTAACCCTCCTTGCAACATTCCATAGGGTGTTCTAAACAGTTTCATAATTATGACCTTTTAATTTGAGAGCATTAATATATCTCAAAGTCGTACAATTTAAATAAATTCAAAAATTCATCGTACGATTTTCTCGAAACTTGCAGAAATTTGCACATATCGCCAAAAACGTTAAGAAATTATTTGATATATTAAAATGTCCTTTCATGAGTTCTTGGAGACATATAAAAGCTTTTTTTTTAGATTCTTGAATCTTTTTGTCGTTATACGCCTAAATTTTTAAATTTTTAGAAATGCTCGCTGGACCGTGAAAAAAATTGTTTTAATGCTTAAATTTTCAATTTTCAAATAAGCGTGACATTCAAATTATAATTAAAACATCAAAATTAAAAGCATTACATTTGCGTATTAAAAGTTTATTAAGAAGGAATTCTTCCAAGTTTTTTTAGACACGTGTTTACCATAGTATATCCTTTTGGAACACCCCATATGTCGAACGGTGTCCGAAACTCCGTCGTAATTATCGATATAATCGCTAATGATATACCCTCTTTGCATACGTACCTAGATTACATTATTATTATTATTCTCGTCTAGTAAACTTTGGTAATTCGGATGTGCATGGAACTATGATTATTATCACTGATTATTTAATCATAATCGTTCTCGAAGTTACCCGCTATAGATTCTACCTGACTAGGCTGCCTTCGGGAAAAGTCCTCCGACGAGTTCACTTCCTTCCATTAAGTCCGTCGACACGTTTCTGTCCGAATCTTGAAAGGCCCAAATGCTTAATCTTGATCGATTTTGCGTAACCAAAGCTTTGTCCCCGCGCGGGATTAAAACTACTTCGGCTTTCGCGAAGTTCAAGTAACGTCAGTTCTCAAGATTGGCACGGCAAAGATCGTACTCTACTAGAACCTTTGAAAGAAAGCCCAGGCTTAAATAACAACCGTTGCCACGGTCGGCGACGCGCGTCAGCGGGATTTCTTGCTAAGACCACGGATGGACGCGTGTCATCGACTTGCCGAGGGTTTTTCCTCGGTTCAGTCAATTCACGAGGAAGCGCGAGTAATTCTTCATCCAAGATGGCTGGAGAGACTGCTGTAAGCGTCCTCCTCCATTTCAAGCCGTCGTCAATAGAGGTCGGAAAAGGAGACCTGAGAGGAGACGCCTGAATGCAGATGATGAAGGGCGTGCAACTCCTCCATCGAGGTCGAGGGCATGCTGTTGCTGTCGCCGAGTATACTGGCGGCCGGCCCGACGTTTGGAGAATTGCCGGTGCTGGAGGACACCGCCGTCCCGGAACAGCCGACGTTGCTACCGACGTTGCCGCCGTCCTGCCGCATCAGGTTCCGTCGCCATTTCGCGCGCGCGTTTTGGAACCACACCTGGACAGACGCAAGATAAGAAAAAAGATCCGCGTAATTCATCGTCAACTCTTGAAAACCAAATGACTTTTCAAAATCATAATTAAAAAAAACCGTATTCGTTCCAGGAATAAAAAATAAAGAGGAGCAATGCGCTTGGAGTGATTGGAACTGATGTCGAGCAGTTTTGCACACACGTTCTTGCGATTAAAGAAAAAGAAGGTGGTTTTTTGTCAGCGATGATTAATCGATACTTTACGAACACCGCGTCAAAGAAGGATATAGAAAGAAGGAAGAGCCTGTACCTGCAGCACCCTTTTCGACAGGCCGGTTTTCTGCGCGAGTTGCTTGAGGTCTTTGGCGTCCGGGTTCTGATTTATTGAGAAGTAATTCTTCATGGTTCGCAACTGGTGGTGCTTGAAACTGGTGCGCATACGTTTCGTCCGCTGATTCTGGTGCACCGGTCCCGGGGATCCCACGCCCGCGTCGTACGTGGCCAGCGACTCCATCGACGAGGACAGCTCCGTGGGATGCAGCAGCTCTGCAACCGCGACGTCCGCTAGAAAGTTTCTCTTTTCTTTCCGCTTTTTAGTTTCACGTCCGGCCATCGCGACGTTGACGCGCGACGCGCGACAGCGGAGGGAAACCATTAGACAAAAGCGTCGCATTCATTACAAAATTATCCCTTTTTATTTATACACTGAGAGAAAAATGTTGTTTTAGTTTGACTAAATTTTCCAATTAAATTTTATCTATTCAAGTATTCATATATTTCAATTAACTATATATAAATACTAGAATTGAGAAATTTGTGCGTTTAAGCTAAATGCATAAATTGTTGGAATAACAAAACTTTAATTTAGTTGAAAAATTTTGTCAAATCAGCAATATTTTTTTCTTAGTGTACAAAAAACAGAAATTCGAAAATTCAAAATTCCGAAACACCGCGGGGAGATCGAACGCGCGAAGAAAACTTTAAAACTTGAAGCTTCTGAAGTATTTCCTTCGGGATACCTATGTTCAAATTCGCGAGATACAGTCTTTCCGTACAAAAATTGCCGTATGAAAATCGAGGTAACTTCCAAGATGACGAACGTACATTTTGTATCCGTAACTTTTCATTCCGCAGTCTTTAATTCCGCGCCGGCCGAGCGGCGCGCGTGATGACCTTAGAAGGATTTTAACTTTGCGTGATACGAGAGAGGTCGACCACGTTTTCGTCGCCCGTCCTGTCCTCTCCTATCTTGCGTACGTATAACTGTGCTTTTCGAATCGTCGACCGGGAGGGAAGGAAAAAAAGAGGACGAAATCCGTGTCGTTCGTCCCGACAAGAAAACGAATTCCGTACGGCGCCGTTCACGAAAACGGTTTTTCTCCTCTGTTTCCTCTCTTCTCTCTTTATCTCACGCTCTTTCTCCTCCTCCTCCCGCCTCGGCGAGCCGGCAGATCGCCGTCCGTTGGGAATGGAAGTTCGGAACAATAAACAGTAATGGCGCATACGTGCTCGGGGATTTACTTCTGGGATCCCCCCGCCCTCCCCGCGCCCTGCTTGCGCGTCCGCTTCGCGTCGACTGGAACCCGTTCTTCTCCCGATTGAATTCAATGGTTACCCTCGTCGTCTTATTTATTGGATACGTTCCTTCGCTCCGCCGGCCGGCGCGCAACAACTGCAACTGCGCACACAACTCTGCGCCGCACGCCCCGTCCTCTTTCCGGCGATTCTTCTCCTTCTCCCTTTCATCCCGCGTTTCTTTAGCCTTCATTTCGTTTTCGTCATAATTCAGTTAAATTCGCGCGGCGTGGCCACCGCTAATTGATCAATCAAGACGCTTCCTCTTCTGCATGGTTGAAGGCCACGTCTGAGATATCGTCATGAGTCCCTTTTGCATCTTCAAACAATCGTTTGTCACATAAAACGGGACTAAGTGAGAAGCTCTATCTCACCACCGCGGAAAACGTAAATATGTCCGTTTCGCATTTAAAGAAAGCGCAAATTAAAACGGAGGGAGAAGACTCGAACCCAATCGAAATTGGGATTTTCTCAGCGCGGCTTCTGTCTCTGGCTGAAAGAGGAACGGCTCCGGGCAACCGCGGACAGTGACAGATAGGTATCGGCAGCGGGAGATGCATCGATTGGCCGTTCTGCCCGGAAAAGAATGCTGCCGTGGCCAATGCGTGGCTGCTGCCGGTAGAATGGCCGGCCGGTGCTCTTATAATGCCGCCTGCGCGAGTTTCTTGCCGCGTCGCCGGCAATCGGAATTCCCCCTCTCGTCCCCGTCGCCGTCGATTCTCAGTCCTCCACAGGCCCCGGCAATTTTGGCTTCTAACTCGCCCTGACAAATTGTAATCTCATTCTTAAACCGCCAAATCAGCAGCCCGTCCTCCCACCCTCCGTTCGCCGTGCCCCTCGGAAGGGGGGAGAAACTTTCCGGAGCTCGCGTGTGTCCTTCCTCTATCGCAGGAAAGGGCAAAAAATGTCTCTTCCTAATTCCAAAATGGACCAACGTGAGATTAACGTGTTTTTTGCCATAAGAAATATGCCCACGTTTTCGCTCTAAACCTCCTTCACGAGATAACAATCGCAATTACATTTTTCACATACCTGCCGTGTGTTTGAACGTTTAATGTAACTGCTCAGTTTTCATGTTCGCATAAGTCAAACCAACGCACCACTGTATTCAGCGAAGACTGTGTATTTTTTCCTTCGGGATTTGTCTGCATGCACAGATTGCAAGTTTAAGGAGATGCAAAACTTAAAATTCTTGGACCTCTTGTTGGAACGCCGCTTCGACAACTCAAATTTTTGCGTTTATGCGTGCAATCCAATACGTCAACTGGTGTCAGGCGTTAGTCGGTGACATGTCGCGCAGTTTAGGAATACTCGGACCTGTCGTCTTCTTGCCCCTGCGCTATTACCACGAGAGCGGCTCCGCGATCCGTCGGCGCGTCTCGCCGTGGAATCGCGTTCCCCCGTCGGCGTGTCCCTTTCGCAAAAACTGTCCCAATTATATATAAAGACAATAAAACACTGCGAGAGAGGGGCCTCTCTCTCTCCCAGGCCGGCAGGTTCCCACTCGTGGCCGCGCACGCAGGACGCTTCATGGACGATTTTATGGCTGTTGGTCGTAAATTCCGGTCGGTAGTCCGGGGGAGAGTGATCCTCGGCCCTCGTCGATTATAAAATAACTGGGAAATCACGCGCGGCGCGCACCGGCCGTCGTCCGCCATCTTGGCTTGCGCCCGGAGCCGAAACGATCGTAAAATCCAGCGGAAATCATATCGAGACGCGAGCGCACGACGTTTCGCGCCGGTCGGCGAACGGTCGCCATTTTTTTTCACTCTCTCTCTCTCTCTAATTTTCTTCAGCCGCGAGCAGCCCGTTTTCATCGAGATCGTAATGGCGATAGCGGCGAGAATTAACTTGGCGATTTATGTGTTTCCACACTCCGGGGCACCACGCTGGGATTTAGTGAAGTATCCGCTATAATTCTCTCGCTCGATGACGATTCTCATTGCGCTGTAATTTCACACCAGCATTTGTTACCTGCGCGCAAGGTTAGAAATGAGGATTACAAGCGGGGATTACCGGGCGAAACGGGCGCCTCGGGATCTCGCGTTGTGGGCGCCTTTGTTGCATCGGGGGGATTCGTCGCGCGTTGAATCATCGAGCAATTAGACATCTGCGTAGCGCGCGCGCGAGATTTCGTCAAAGAAATCGCCGCTCGCCCGAGATGTCGAATGCTCCAGTTTAACGAGCCGAATAATCGCGCGCGGACGCGAAATGAAATAACATCTGCACGATTCTTGCGAGGGCCCGAGCAAATGTTTGCACGAAGGAACGCTCCATTATACCCCCGGTTGCCCGGTAAATAATGCAACTCCGCCGATTAACTCGTTTGCCGTAGCGTGGAATAGAGAGAAGACACAAGACTAAAGAGTGGAGAGAAAGAAAGGGACGCGGAGAATGCGAGGAGAGCGAGAGAAAGCCTGGGTACTACGAAGTCTAAAGAAACGAATGCCAAAACGGAACTGCCAAGTTCGGGGATCTGCCACATCTAACCACGGCTGTGACGGGGAAGAAGAGCCAAAGGGGAAGAAAAGCCAAGAACCAATCATATTGAAGACTGCTCGATGAGCGGTGATCCTTTAATACGATTTGTTCTTGCCTTTAGTTCCTCCTCTCCACCACAGTTAAGTGTCTAAATTGACAGATCTTCGGAACCGCAGCTCTGATACTAAAAGACTGAAGAGTTTTAAAAGCGGGCGGACTCTAAAGGGGAAAGAGGACGGGGGAGTGGACGAGGGCAACAAGATCGCTCGGGATCGAATTACAAAATTGCGGAACATACATTGGCTGGACTCACCGAGTGCTCCAGCGGCCAGTCTCATCGTGACGGGGAGCTCGGAGCCGGTGATTTCCGACAGCTTCCGCTTCCGCGGCCGGCCCTTCTGCACCGTGCCGGAAGCGGCGATTGGGTTCTGCTCGTAGTAGGCCGGGAGCGGCGACACCCCCGGCGAGCCGAGGTCCTCGATGCCGCCGGCGGCACCCCCGTAATCGCCGGCGCAGCACAGCAACTCGTAGTGTGGTCTTGGGAGCGACGTGCTCGTCAGTCGTCAACCTCTCTGTCAAGTAGTCGATAGACGACCTGACCTCCGCGTTATGCGTTCGAGTTCGATGAACGAGTTCGACGTTTACTTCCGGATACCACGCGGGGGCGGAATTTAACAAGTAGCGGGGGAAGTAGGGTGGGGGAGTCGGGGATTATCGTTAGTAGTTGGCGAGTTAGGATAATGCGGTTAACTTTGGGCGAGTCGTTTTGGGTGTTCGAATTCGAGGCGAATTCGGGCTCCCTCGTTCCATCTCTCGCGGTCTCCTTGGAATCGTTAAGGGGATCGTCTTTAAAAACATTCTATGGCGCGCGCGAAAACTTGAAAGACGTTTCGTTAGGTAAACGTTGAAAGAAATCACGAGAAACCCTCTTAAATTCCTCTGACATTCATTAAGTCTCACTTTCACGCCTCGCGGTATCTGTCGTCGCGGCCGTCTTCCCGGAATCCGAGACCGAATCCGTCCGTTTCCAATGACCACCATTAGCACTCAACAACCGTCATTAGCGCGGAGGTAGGGGAGGTAAAGGAGGGGGGACTGACTCGGTGCGACAAAGCGCCTCGTGCTCCTGTCAACCTCGTCATCGAACTCGTTGATAACAAGGAGAGACGGCCTTTGAAGGATAGTAATGATCAGACACTCTTGTTTCTCACCTACAATACACCAGTCCGTCCCGCTGGCCGAAATGATCGCCTTTGTTCAGCGGGGTGCTGCACGAGGCGCAAATGAAACACGCCACATGGTACACCAGGTCGCGCGCTCGCATCACCAGTTCCGAGGCGGAAATGCCGGCGCGACATCGGGAACACCGGGACACGGCGAATAATCTGCAAGACAGTTAAAATTATCCTTGTGTACACGGAAATTCAATTTTATGTTCACAATAATATCACCTAAATATCACTTGAATATCTCGATCTAATCGCTAGAAGGCAATATGACAAAGAACGTGTCACAACCAATATTTGGAACCAATTTGATTATCTTTGAAATATTGTAAGACGTCAAAATTTAAGAGACATACATTTTTTTACTATGTGCACATTTTAAGAAAAGTAAAATAATTTTCCAAAGTTTATATTTCATTGTAAACATTTATTGTACAACTTGGGAAAATTTTTTAAATATTTTAGAAAAAGTATTTATGGTTTCTCATATACTTTATAATTGTGCATTTAAAATTTCGATAAATCTATTATTTTTCATGATACTCTATCTCATTATTTCCATGAGATTATATTTCTTTCATAAATACAAATTAAGAATAACTTTATTCCAAAATCTCTTCTAAGTGATAAAATAATTTTACAAAGTAACATATCTGAGAACCAAATTAAAAAATTGAAAAGCATTTTAATTCGTAAAAGATACACAGTATAAAGCACATGAAAGTAAGGAAAACTTAAAGCATTTCTTATATACATATTTTTATATACATTTATAATAATTTTATAATAACAATTGCTTAGACTTTAATATAAGCTTTGGCTTTGAGGTTTTGTTTCACTTTTTAGATTTAGACATATATAAAGAAATACGCTCTCTTTTTAAATTTATATATAATTCAATATATTAAAAAAAAATTAAATTTGTTCCAAATACAGTTGTAATATCTTTTGTCACTTAAAAAGATTATTTAATAATTTATATAATTTGTCAGTTCTAGACTTTAAAATTTTCCAACACAGGCACACACGTAAACTTAATAATATTATTATTTTATTCTTTTCCTGTTGACACCAATTGAACGAACATTTCATTGAAATATCAAAAATATCGAAATTTCCTGCATTTTCTTAATCTCGATAAACGTATATCTAATTTTTAACTTGGCATGAAAATGAGCAAAAATATTTAGATCTAACGGTACGTTATGTACATATTATTCTGTAAGCGGGTATTCGTAAATGCATTGCGAATTCTTGCTTGAGGTGAATTTCGCAAGGGATTGAAACAGACCACGTAGGAAACAAAGGGCTCGCGTTGTTGCATATTGCATGGAAGACGGCTGTTGAATTCCTCCCCTGCTCTAACGAACTTGTCTCTCAGCCTTTCATTCCACCCTCGTACCAAAACGGCGAACGTCATTGCGTAAGCGCGCTATTTCACATGATAAACAATATATTTGTTTCTTCATTTACAATTACGTTCAAATTTCCATTCTAATTTTAAGTTTCTCTAGATTGTGAATTGTTTCAAAGTTATGAATATTAAAACTTAAGAATGTCAAAAATGCCTTAGAATTTAAATTCAATCTTTCAAATATAAATAGAAAACATGTTACATCTATATTAAAAACGACCCTTGTTCAAATTTTTGAATTGCATTTTTACCTGAGTGTAAATGTAACATAACGTGATTATTTAAATATTTTATGTTGAATAAATATTCAAAATTTTTTAACGTTAAAGTAATACAATTTATGGGTAAACAAATAACACAAAGATAATGTACTTTTAAAACATTAATTCTGTGATAGATTATTTAATGTATGTATCAACATATAATAAGTTTATTTTATTGATATAAAGTACTTTTTTTCAATCATATCAAAGCGTAATATTTTCTTGTTAATTTTGTACATAATATCTGTTTCTAGTGTATTCATCCTGTGTTAAATTAATACAAAAATTTGAGTGGACCGTTTGTGGGACATACAATATGTTAATAAAAATATCTAACGCCAATTTTCCAACTGTGTAATAATAAGTCAATAAGTGATATTCCGTAGGATTTATTTAATTTCGTTGAAATTCACTTTCTTCTCGTTTTTCTTACGGCTCTCCGCATTCTCTATCGGCAAGTATATCGCAGCGCGGAGTGTGGAATTCGAGGTCCAATTCCTGAATAACGACTAGAGCTGTGTATTTTGGAGTCGGCTATTAGTGAACATTTTGTGTGGTCTAAGAAAGAAGGCATTTTTGGTAAAAGAGAGCAAGGCAAAGCCGCCTCTCGTATGTAAATTTAACGCTATCCCAAATAAATAAAAAAACAAGGAAGTACATAATAACGAATCTCGCATCAGTTCCATACGCGTCATTTGAGTGATTCGTCGCAGAACAATGTGAAATCAGATTCGTTTTCACGAAACCGCGACGAATGCAGATAAGAGATGTGTAGAAAGACAACTGAGAAAAAAATGTGTGACATTTACAATTATAATTACATAGTAAAGTAATTATAGACAAAAATATCATTTTTATAATAATTATTACGATAATATTCATAGTGGATGCTTACAGTGATTGTTTTATGATACAATGTACTATATTAACGTTTCCTGCATTTTATGGCAATCACGTCATAAGTTGTATAAACGAATATGAAATTTAAAATTATGATTATGAAAACTTTAATATAATTTAAACAAATTTATAATTCATATAACTGGATCCAAAGGTGCCTATAAATTATAATGATATTATGGTTACTGCAACTATTTTTTTTCTCCGTGCAGTTCCAGAGACACTAATAGATCTTCTTAAAAAAGCAACAATAACATTTTCCGATAAGTATAACAAGACAGAAGATTTTAATCAACACAGAGAGCCAAAGGATATATCTAGAGACTGGACTTTCAATACTCCAAACACAGTTCTCCCTCGTCTCTCAAAAAGACAACGATTTCCCTTTACGTATCACGCTTCAACTAACCTGTAGTAATCGTCTTTGCAGTAAATGTTACCGTCCCTGGCGAAGCAGGTGAGCTCGGCGGCCAGGGGGACCCGGCAGTGACAGCAGCGCAGGCAGCCGCAGTGCCATGCGCGATCGGCCGCCCTTAGGTACCAGCGATCGGCGATCTCCCTTCCGCAGCCGCCGCAGCCGAGGACACCCTCGGCGATACCGCCGCCACCGCCTCCCGCACCCCCGCCACCACCACCGCCGCCGCCGCCGCCGCCTTCGTTCGCGCCGATCTGCCGACCGTTCGTCCCTCCGCCGCCGTCTCCCGGCGGGGGTGTGGTGCTGCCGCAGCCGACTTCCTTCAGCATCTCGCTTCACGCGCCCCGTTACGACGTTGCATGTCGACGTTGCATTCTGCAAGTGGCATATCGCAAGCCTTGGTGATGACGTATGGCGTGTCGCTTGTCTGGACGGAGCGACAAAGAGAGGCAAATGCACAGAAAAAAATTCTACAGTTCTGACAATTGTGAAATTATTACACGCAGTTCAATAAACTATATTATAGTTGTTGCTGCTGCCGTTTCAGTACAATAATTATAAATATAATTTGTTTTATCACGGCAACATTATATTATAAGAAAATATATACACAGTGATATTGATTTGTAGTACATTTCAAAAGAACTTTAGAAAAATAGAAATCTAAATTCTATAGCTTTGTATAACTTATTATTGTTTATTACAATACATAGATGCTGTTCATAAATTTATAGTTGCCAATACAAGTTTTTTTTTAATAAAGGAAGCTGCAATTATTACTGCTTATTTAGGATACATTTACCGGAAGTGACGATATCGAGACAAATTTCTAGGAATACAAGTGCGATCTTACGTGTTACTAAAATGACCAGTGGGAGCGACAGATTTATCGATCTTATTCAACGGCGGTTGAAATTTTGTAGTTTGAACAGTTCCAACTGTATACAAGAGTTTAACGCTTAAACGCTATGCGCTGTAAGACATTGTTGACAGTGTTGTCACGTCGTGTCGACAGCGATATTACACATAATTTATAACTAGAAGATGAATCATTTAAAAGAAAATAACTATTAAAATCTGTTAAAAACTGCTAATAATTTAATAACATGTATCAATGCTGCGAGTGTCTCGTAAAAAATACAAACAACTGGTACTTTGTTGCTTAACTTTATTGATTTTCCTTCTTTTTTATGATAACAGTTGTTGCTATAATAATTCTGCGATAAAAGTCATCACATGGTTCTTCTTATTGCTCAAACGATTGATTCGAGAGGCTCGTAAAAATGCATCTTAATGCATTGAATGCATGTGGATGTATATTGAACTGGAATTATTAATATTTAAAGCTTTTTTGTTTTATTATTCATCATTGTTTTCAAGTCTGAAAACAATGATGAAGAATTAGAAATATTAAAAAAAGAATAAATCAACGTAGAAAGGTGTTCAAAGTACAGAAATAATCTTAAAATTAATCTGTAAAGATATAATAAAGTGTTTACGTATTTATGTTATTATGTATGTAAATCGAGAGATATGATTTTGAAATTCTACAAATATGAATCGTATCTCTCGGTCTGCACACATAATAACGTAAATAAATATGTTGAGAAGCCAAGAACAAATATATATAAAACAGAAATAAATTGTTTTACTATAGCTTTACACATTAATTTTATCACGTATAAAGTAAAAGTTTAATATATAATGCATATTTTTGCTACAAAAAAATAGGTTTTTAGAAATCTCTGTGATAGTTTGCATCAATGCGGTTAAATAATAGGAGAAATCCTCGCAAAGCATAAATTTATAAAGGAGCTAAGAAAAAGTAAATAAATAAAAATAATACAAGTTTAAAAAAACAAAACAAAGTATTTAAATTCAGATGCCGCTAGAACAAACTTTAGAACATAACGATATTTCGCAAAAAACCGCTATAATTTAATGTGTCAGTAATAAAAAATTAATTAGTGTGCATTTTTTAATATTAACGAGTAATACGTTTGATCAATTATTGATAGTTTTAAAAAATGTATTTCTGATAATATTATAAACTAATCTTATTTTTTAATTAGTTTTTAGTCTCCTATGACACGATTTCCCATAACACTGCATTTCTTAGAAACCTAAACACCATGTTACACAAGAATTACCTGTACATATACATTATAGAAAAAAAATGTTGTTCTATGTATAAAAAATTTGGTTAAAATGTACCAAAATAAACTATTTATTTAGTTCATATAAACAAATATTTTTTTATTTACATGTACTTCACGAAAACCAATAAATTTTTGGCTATACAAAATAAAATATTTGATGATTGTTGAAATGATTGTGAAAATGCTTTAACTGAACAGTTTTTATAAAGGCACTTTTTTTAAGTGTACACAAGAATTTTATAGCTACATAATAAACTCTATGTAATCGCGAATGAAAAACATCATAGGTACTTCTTTCTATCGTCATAAAGTAAAGACTCGAGAATCCAAGATCAGGATCCTTACGAATCGCTTCGTGCACAGGTGCATTCATTCAGAGCGCGCTACTCAGATGACACGAACAGAAACCAATGAATGAAAACAATTCGCGGTCGACGGTAATGAATCCACTAACGAACGCCACTCTCGCCTTCGAATCACGATTTATACGAACGCGATGTCTCTTGCTTATGATAGATTGTTATAATGTTCGTTACATCTTTGCGCACATGTCACGACAGAAATGGAAATCATTTTCCATTTCTGAGTAACTTTTGTAAAAATTACACTTTAGAATCCGTTATTTGGTAATTTAAGAAATCAGAGCAGATTTCGATTTCGGCAAAGTGGATTTAGATAGAGGCACGTGCACAGGTGTGAACGTGTGACACATTTATTTTGTCATTGAGGCAACGCCGAGTATCAAAAGTATCGTCTCAAGCATTGTCGTAACGCAGCATCGATCGCAACGATACTTCAATGTTAATTAACTTGTCCTTGAAAACGGCATTGTGCTAGGTGAAAAGCGAAGTGGTCAGCACCACCGCGGATTTGCATTGCGGTGGCATTATGTTTGCAATAGCATGCGGATTCGATATTATTGCGTGCCATATTTTCATAAAATCGATTCGTTTGATCCTCGATAACGAAATATTCTGGCGAGAAAGAGAGAGAGAGAGAGAGAGAGAGAGAGAGAGAGATAGAAGAGAGAAATACGCGGAGTTACATCGGCGAAACTGCATTCATACCAGAATGTTTATTGCAGATCGCAATGACTGAAGAATCGTCACTGTTAAAGATTAAAAATTACGAAATGCTCAAAATGCTCACAGGAATTTGTCTAGTAAAATTTTAATTTATATTAACATAACATAAATTATGATAATATAATGTAAGAGTAGATAATAAACTTGTTTAAATAATTATTAAATATATAAATTATTACAGATTATTAAATAAAGATTAGCCGTAATTTTCTAAAAAACTTTAAAATAAAAGAATATAATCAATATTGATGCAGATGTATCTTTCAAAACGACACTCCTTCTATTTCTTCAAGCCTACAGAATAACGTAATTAAAGTGAGGTGTGTAAATCGGCAAACATTAACCTTTCGACTGTACATGTGAATGTAATTAATTTCTAATGGTACATCCAATACAAACTCTTTGTGTGTGTGTATTATAATCTTAAAGTATGAGGTGTTAAAATGTGTACTGTTACCTTTGTGATAGCATTATACATCTAGCGCAAGTATTATAATTTCTGAAATCTATTGTTAAACAATATGCTATCATCTCAATATCTCTCCATGTGTGCGTCAAAATAAGAAGAAATACTAAAACGAACGAATTTCACTCATTTATTAGAAGTAAAAGACAAAATTTTTCTGTTTTAGATCAAGTAAAGTATTCGAATTGAAACAAACAAATTCTGACAAGTTTCAACGCCACTATTAAGTTCTTTTAATATTCTGCTCACCTTTAATCGGTTAAACAGTTGGAATGCGACGGCGAGTCCCGCTGGCGCGTGGCGGCCGTCCCTCGCTTCACTCCGCTCGCCGGCGACGAAGCACCCGCGGCCAAAATTACACCCGCTTGGTTATTTTCATCTAAATCGCGATCATCTTGGACCTGCTAACTTTCCCAGGGTTCGGTTCGGTCGCGGCGCGGCTCCAACCCCAGATATTCCGGCGCTCCGACGGCGACGACGACGACGACGACGACGACGACGACGACGCCCGGCTGCCTCGAACCGACCAGGCAGTCGTTGCGATCATCAATCATGCTCTGGACAAGCGAAAAGCCGCGCATGGACGGAGAAGATAATTTCTTGCCGCGTGACATCGGTTCTCTACGATAATAGAATCCGCGCCGACGGGAGAACCGCAAAATTGTATCTGCTTTAAAGTATCGCTCGCGTATAAATTACTTCGAATAAGAAACTTAATCGGGCGTTCCGACCGATCTCCAGAGAAACTTTAGCAGTCTGACGTCTAACTGTCGGATCATTAGAAACTTACGCACAAATAAACTTCATACTAGTTTGTTAGTTGCATTAAAGTTTCTTAAATTCTCGACACCCGATCTAACTCGCAATTTCAAAGATTGAAAAATGTTAAACATTTATTTTTCTTTAAAATTATTTGAAACATTAAGCCTGCATTTAAACTTTAATTTAAATCTCCTTCAGGAAAGAAAAAAGTAAAGCGTTTTAAGTGACGAACGTTTGACTGAACTTTCGATTGTGGTTAAACTAGAATGCGACCGCAGTGGTCGCGGAATGTTCGAAGTAAATTGCTGGTCAATGCCTTAGAAAGAGGCGCCAATTGAGTCACAGTTGCGTTTAACAAGTCCCCGAATTCAGTTTCTGTCGGAAATTCGTTCAAGTAACAAGTTTAGTGCGTTGAACATTAATTCAAATTCTCTTCTGACACTCGACATTTTCTCTTATAATTATTAGTTTCCACGGAAAGAAAAAGCAATTTTTCTTATGTGTCTCTATAGAAATCTAAATTAAATCTAAATTATAAACTCTTTCACAGGCTTCGAATTTTTGCATTTAAATCAAGTCAATGAAACTAAAGATTCTTGACTTTTATGTCAAATCTCTTAATCATAAGATTTTCAAACGAGAGTAAAACGTTATAATATCAAATATTTATTTAAAGAATATAAATTATTCTTGATTCCTTAGATTTTTTTTCGTAACCATAAAGTCTTTGATTTCTTGGATCGTCTTAATTTTTAAATTTTCAATTTTTTTACAAACATTAACACACAAAAAAGTTTCAATCATTATTAAGAAAATTCGTCGAATAATTGGCCTTATAATTTTTTATTATTTAGTATTTTATTAATATATATATATATATATATATACCAGTTCATCCTGTTCTCAAAGTACAGCATCCTCGTTAGATTTCTTGATCCTTTCACGTCGCTCCTTCCTTCAGTCGGGTTCAAAGATGCAAAACATTAGCACGTCACAATACCGATCACAGCTTTGAATTTGCTTTGAGGGTTTAGAGAGCACACCTCTCTCACACTTTTCTAACGATCAAGCGAACCCGCCATTGATGAAACTTACAACCGACAGAGACGGACGCAACTTCCGAGCGGGATTCTCTCGAATTCGCGAGAGGGAAACTGTCGAAAGAGATCTCCTCGCGGGGAGATCTACGCGACCGCCAGACGGAAATTCGACGGGAGGGGGAGGGACATTCTCCGCGAGCGCGCGCGGAACTCGCGCGCGGAAAACCTACGTGCGGGAAACTGGCGCGCCGGAAACTCGCGAAACCCCCGTCGCCGGAGTGCGAGAAGGAAGCGCGAAGGACGCGGTGGATTCGTGCGGGATGGAAGCTGCTCCCCGTCGGCATAACATTACGATCCTAGGACGGCCACCCCAGGGCCAGGGGCGGACGTCGCCGCGGCAGGGAAGCGGGGTTGGCGATCCCCCTCATGCTGCGATCTCGCCGGGGTGGCGACAGGGTGGGGTTTTCGAAGCCGGCCCGAGGGGTAGCGGCGTCGGGACGCCGGGCGTCTGCGCGCCGCGCCGGCGCCTTTCGCGGCATTTGCCTTTGTTCTCTCTCTCTCTCACAATCGGTTCCTCACTTTCTCTTTCTCTCTTCTCCTCTTTGTCTTTCGCGTGAAAATAATTCGCCCCGTCTCTTCACCGCTGACGTCGACTGGTGGTCGTCGTTGATAATATCACCGGTACGTTGGTGATGTTATCATAGTTAATGTTGTTTGCCAAGTCACTGGGTTTTCTTAGAGAACCTCTCCAATTTGGGAAACGTATCGAACGAAGTATCTTGTGAGATATTTTTATTCTCTGTCATCGTTTTTTATAATACAATCTATTATAGCTGCTTTATAATATTCTATCAATGTGTAACTTAATTTGGTTATAATTATTACTGTGATTATCCATTTATTCTTTTTTTTTAAACAATCACTAAAAAGAACATTTGTATTTTTTGCAATGTTCAAGATTGTAATTTCAAATTATAAATATTAAATATTATACTTAAAATGCGTCAGTTTTCAAAGTTTGAATCAAAATGTTGAGGATATTAGAACAAGTTTAAAAATACATTTTGTTTTCTCTGAAAAACTTAAATAAATCTTTTCAAAAATAAAGTTATATGAAAGCAAATATTAATGAGTAAATTTTTTATCGTTATTAATTAATTATGAAAATTTACTCCCTTTAGTCAAATAACTACAAATTTTAAAATAAATAAACGGATTTAAATAAATTTTTGCACTATTTATTAGTTTTATTATAGCATTTGTAAAAAATTTGATTTAATTCGTAAAATAATATTCCTCCTCAAATTTGTAAGTTCTACAAAAGTCGATTTTGTGTAAGAATTAAGAGCAAACAAACAATTAAATAACTTTTACCAATAAAAGAGAATTATGCTCAAATTTTACACCAATAATCAAACGTAATAATAGAATAATCCTGAATCCTTTTTTAATTTCTGATATTACTTTGAAATACAACATAGACGTCCTTAAATAAATTTCTTGGAAAATGATCTTTTATATTGCATTAACAAATCAGCGATGATTATGGCGAAAAAAAATAGCATACAAGTCTCGAGTCTTCCGCCTATTTTCCACATCGTCCTTTCCTTCCGGTGACATCAGCGATTTCGTGTTTCCGGAAACATTCTGAACGGTGCTAGAGCGACATTCATTATTCATGATTAGCCGCGACGTCTCGCCCGCGCGCGCTCACGTTTCACTCTCAATTAATTTGCAATCGGGGTATCCCGATGGGAAGAGAGAGAGAGGCGCTCTCGGGAAGAGAAATGACGTGACACGCGAGGTGGTTAGTCACGCGTCAGTCACGCATACAGGTACAAATTATTACTTAAACGACACCAGCTGGCGAAAAACGTGTTCCCGGCGATTTTAATATCGCCACCAGTTTGTCACACTCCGTCTCCTCTGTCGAGCACTGTCGATTGGACTCGTTCCTAACGAGAACTCCCTCGCGCGAAATTGCACGTCGGGAAAATCACGTAATTGCAATTTCGAGCACTCGAGTATGACAATTGTTACAGGATTCCCGGGATTTCCGATTTTTTTATAAGAACCTTGTACTCCTTTCGAGATATAAGATCTAAAATTATTTTCGATCTTTTTGTTCGCATTTCCAGCAGAATTTTTCAGCCCTGTTATTTCAGACCGCGTAAAGTTCTTTTATAATTTTGCGTAGCAGAATTGGAAAAAAATTTCTAAGCCCTGGAATTTCGAGGCTTAGATTGATTAACTTTAAAGCTTAATCTCTACACCTTTAGTTTTCAATTTCACACGATGTAAGTTAAACGCTGCTGCAAATTGCATACTTCGTACGAGAAATCGCGCTTCCGTTCCGCGCGCACGTGCGTAATTCGTGTGAGCGCCTTTTAATTACAGTTGAGGAATGCGAGCGACAGTCGCATACATTGTCCAGTTCTTGTAGAATTTGCCTGGGTTTACGTGCGCGGTCGACTATATTTGGCCGAGTCGACACGGCGTGACTTGACGCGACGGCGCGGAACCCGCCCGGAAAATCCATCGCGTCTATGTGCAACAGAGTCATTCCTCGCTCCTGATGGCCCATTAGGCTCATTAACCGCGGGTGGCGCGCGATCAGGTCGTCATTACAAATCGAACTTCCCGTTTAAACCGCGGGGTTCTCGTTAATCCCGCGTACCGCTGGTGTTCGCGACCGTAAGAAGCGAGAACGCAGTCGACGTTACGAGAGACTTGTCAAACTAATTTTTCAACCGCGAACACCGTAACTCGTGACACTACACGTATTAATTCAACAGTGTCTTCATTTGTTTACCACAATTTAGAACAACATTTAGCAACATATAATTTTTTAACGACGTTCAAATTGTTCTCACCTTCGGGATTAATTGAAAGTTACACACGCTCTGTTCAATTTGATTCACTTCAAAATGATATTCTCCTTTCGTTGAATTTAAGCTTATCAGTCATTATAATTCTGACGTCGCGTATAGTTTCCGGTTGAAGAATCTGTAGGCAAATACCTCTTCCGTTCCTGGCGCGAGGTCGACTTCCCTATGGAGTACCCAACCGCTCGAGGCTCCCGATTCAATCAAATTCACCCTAATTCAATCACATCCAGTCGCCTCTCCCCCCGCTCCCGCCGACCCCTTCAAGTCGAGGGGCGCATTGCGCAGTGCGCCATGTAAGAAAGAAACTGTCATTGTGGCGAGGGAGGAGGTCTGCTGTCATATCGATCAGAGACTTTCCGGACAGATAGATGGCTGGAAGCGATACTAACGAAGAAGAAGAAGAAGAAGAAGAAACAGTTGTGGTAATAGTAGAAGAAGAAGAAGAAGAAGAAGAAACGGCAGCAGCAGCCAAGCGCTGGCTTATCTCTCCCGCTCGTTCCCACTGCCTCTTCCTCCCTCTCGCTCCCTTTCTATCTTCCTCCCGTGGGAAGGGGAGGATGAGTGAAGGTACAGTAACCTCGGCGGAAGCAGCCTCCGCGAGGTGCGGCCCTCCGACGCCCGCTCGATAGGAACCCGTCCGGCGTCGGCCAATAGCGATAGCCGCGACACGGCGAGGCCACCGTCCCATTGGCCGACGCAGCCGGTTCGCATCATCGCCCGGGTGGGGGCGACCGGGAGAGCCGAATGGAGATGGAAATAATGCTCCCGCCAGCATCATCGGGGGATCCTGCCGAGAATGGGAGTCATCTGGCGAAGGCTGACAGAGGCTGGCAGCCGTTCGGCACAAGACCCGTCCTGTGTTCCTTCTCTCTTCCTTTCTGGTCCAGTTCCCTCCGATCAACGGAGAACAGGAAAGGAGGGACGAGGTGTTGGTGGGACATATCGTATTATGAATGAATAAAGTTACATGTGTAAGATTGAGAGTTGCATCGGCTGTGGGTCTCTCGTGCCTGAATAAGAGAGCGGTAACTTTTGAGAAGTCGACTTAAACGCGAAGAAGAAGGGAATTCCCCGGGGATGCCGGCAACTCCGGTCGCGATCGTTGTACTTTCGTGGATTCGCGAGTTACCTCTGATACTCGCTACCATATCAGATCGGCGGCACGGTATACGAATGTAAAACCCCGAAACAATGCCAACGTTACGCTTTACGGCGGTCCACTTAGCCTGTATGCCCGAGCTCACTGTGCCGTGTCGTTTACGGTTATCGCAATGCCGAATTGATGTGACAATTAATCTAGGCGGACAACTCTCGCGGGCGCGCAGCACGTCTCGTAATCGGACGTGATGTATATCTCCGTCGACCGTTTATCCGCTCGACCGTGACGCAAAGCGAAGTTATTTCCAAGCATTCTGAAGCCCGGGCTCGGGGTTTCGGGTGAGGCTCAGGAGGGGATCCTCGCACCGCTAAAAAGATCGGCCGCGTCACCGCGGAGTCCCCGACACCATCGATCATCGGACGAGTGAGAGACGGCGACAACGGCGACAACGCCGAACGGAGAAACTTTTAGCGCGACCGCAAAATGGAGGCTGTCGGGCGTCGTTAGCGGGCCCCGACGGCCCCGGCGGGAACCGCTGATTCCCCGTTACAGTCTCCGTTCGGCGAACAAAAGTAGGTCTTTCCCTTCATGCCGCACACACAGCACGAAAGTAATTCAAGACACCTGGCGGGAATGGTTTTAACGGATCCTAAGATCGTTCCTCGGGAACGTTTGCGAGTTCCGCGCGGTGGCGGAAGACGGAAGGGGGAGGGGGAGGCCGGAGTCAGCCTCCCACCTCCCCTTTCCTCCCTCGGTTGCATTATGTAAAATACATGGCGGCGGCGGCGCTCGCCCAAGTTATCTCCCGGCGTAAGAGTAAATAAGTGTAAAGATATAACGGTTAATTTCCGCGTTAACGCGCGTTTTATCGCGACGTTTCTATCCGCGGCGGGCGGCAGGATGCCCCGCTGCTCTTCACCGTGAATTCGCCGTGCCCGCACGCAGTTTGCGTGTGCGTGTCGTTTCGCACGCACGCGCTGGGAGAACGCACAGGGGGATCCCCGAAGAAGACGCTACACGCGCGCGCGCGTATGTGTGTGTGTGTGTGTGTGTGTATATGCGCGCGCGTCAGAGGGAGTTAAACGGAACGCACGTCTCGCGGCTGCCCTCGAAAGTTTCCACACGCATCCTTTTACGAGCGACCGTTCGATCGAAATCAAGATCGAAACGACGTGCAAGTCTTCTTCCCAGCATTGGATCCCGTTCCCCGTTGCATTACGTTTGTTCTCGACGAGGTGCCGAATCTTGAGGAGACAAGTAAATTTACGGGAAATTTTACGAGTATTTTGAGATCGGGGCTTTTGACAATTTTAAATTTTCAATGCTTGCAAAGAATTCTATAAACCTTCAAAATTAACTTCGAACTTTGAAGCTTCAAATCCGTTCGAAGATTTGAATATACAAAGTTGTCAAAAAACAACAGCCCTAATTTTGACAAAATGTGAAAGAATCTACTCAAATGGTTAACATCTGGTTTCAGATCAGCTCAGATATTATCGATGAAATGTAGGGAAATGTATTTAAAAAATTCCGAAACACTTTGTGAGAAATTCATAACAGTATTCAATGAAAGACTCGGAAAGATGCATTTGATACGTCAGACGCCTCATCCTTATATGATTTTTAATTATTTCCTACCACTTTATGTACGCTTTTAAAGCATTGTTTTCTCCACGAACCGTATAAATATTTCCTGTATATTTCATAATCTATTCTTAGTTCCCCCCCCCCTTTCCCAAGTCTCTTCCAAGTTATTCCGCGATACGCAAAAGCCTTGCCTTCTCGGAAGGTGAAAGAGCGAAGGAAAGAAGCGAACGACAGGACGGAAGGAAGGAAGGAGGAGCGCACGAATGCGTGCGCATGAAGTGTATTTATGCGCGGCACCGTCACGTGGGTAAGGATCGTAGATTGCGAGTCGGCCCCGGCGTGCGTGTCGGTGAATGAGGCTGACGTGGATAAATGGCGCGTTTCCCCGCGGGAGACGCGCGCCAAGGCGATCTTCCGGGCTCGGTGCAACAGCCGATCAGGCCCTCCGTGCGGGCCGCGAGAGATCTTCAGGAAGCGTCGCAAGAACGTGGGGTGAGGGAGGGCTGGGTCGGAGAAGAGGAGGTGAAGCAAGAGAAGGAGGAAGAGACGGCAACGACGACGACGACGGCGGCGGCGGCGGCGGTGGCGACGCTCCTCCACGGCTGGTTCTCGCAAAAAGCAGCGCCGCTTGTCGTCCGGGTAATTGACGATCGCGAGAACATGCGCGCCCGTAAAAAAGGCCCGCCTTCTCTCGGCCGCCTCGCTCTTACGCGGAATCTTGTCAGGAGGACGAGACGCGCGCTCGATGATTCCACGTGAATGTCAGCCGGGTTGTTCCGGTAGTAGTCGCCGTAGTCTTCCGGAACACGCGCGATATAGCGCTGCATATAGGAGAGATGTCATAAACTGTCAGTTGTACTTTAATTTCTTCGATTTGTGACATATTAGATGCCTCGTTACGAGACAACTAGTACGAAAGAATTCAAATCCTTCATATTATTATACATATATATATTATTGTTATTATATAATTATTAACTCTATTTTATTTTAGGTGTTACAGGCATTCCTTAAACAGCCTAAAACAATGATGTAATTAGGAAGAGGGGCTATGAGAATTCGAGCCCTTTCTCTTCCCCAAAACTTGAAGTTAATGACTAAAAATCCCAATAGAAAATGAATATGAAGGAATCTACAAATTTAAACTCGTTCGCATTATGTTACCGTCTGTACTTAAATTGTGGAAAAGGATTTTTAATTTTGTAAATACAATTAAAAGATTAGTTTTGGAAATAATTAAGATATTCGGTAAAACAGGACAGGTTCAGCATCCGCTTAAAGATACAACATTATTTTTTAGCCTCTCCACCCACGTGCAAAACCTAGGTTCGCCAATGGCCTAAAGACAGAGAAGCAGGCGCGTTATGCAAAATAATAATAAGTAAATTAAGCAGAGTGAAGTGGCTGATATGAATGGAATCGCGTTAACTTTGTCTCTCATTGTTCGCATAACTCCCGCGAGGGACGAGCGGACGGGTGAGAGAGGAACGGCAAGGGGGACGGGAGGGGTGCGAGAGAAG
This sequence comes from Monomorium pharaonis, assembly GCF_013373865.1. Classification (NCBI taxonomy): domain Eukaryota; kingdom Metazoa; phylum Arthropoda; class Insecta; order Hymenoptera; family Formicidae; genus Monomorium; species Monomorium pharaonis. Next base: position 25,053,697 of record NC_050471.1, on the reverse strand, counting down.
CGAGGTAGGTCAGACCTGTGCAGGCAGGCTAGAGGAGGAGGGTTATCTGATTGGGAGCGCGCGAATATCTTCTCTGCTTCCGGCGCCCAACCCGTGATTACCGCGTCGATTGTCTGCAAATGGAAGCTGAAAAACGCATCTCACACTCGGTAAAGGCGAGCGAGGCGCACGTCAACGTCGACGAGGGATGCTTGAGGCCCGCGGATCCCACGATGCCACGCACGGTCGACGCACGGTGCCGCTCTCTTCATTTTGTCGTTATTAACGCCCCCCTGCCTCTCTCGAACAAGAGAGGCAACGATTGGAATAAAAGGGGAAAAAAGAAAGAAAGATCTCCATTTTATTATCCTCGACACGGACGCTCCGTCCTGTCGATGTGATTTCGAAAAAACGACGAATAGGAAAGAAGACAGAAAAACGTACGTCTCAGTGTCATTTTGCATGTGTAATCGAAAATGTGTAGCATCAAATTGTCCGGTTCACCGGTATAATAAAGCAACCATCGTCCGCCTAAGCATATGTTAATTTGATTTACACTGCTGATTAGTCTCTATCGACCATATCTCACGGAAATAAGACCGACCAGGAGGCAGAGGAAGGTGGGAGGGGAGGGGCTTTAATCGGTAACGGAGAAATCGCGGATCGCTCTCGCCAGGCAACGGCGTTCGCCATCTTTGATCAGACGGGCGTTCTGTATTTCTACACACGAATAATTATACAGTGCATGTAAGATTCATGAGATCCGCAGATACGAGCGTTCGGCTAGTACTCGCCAGGCAATAAAAACGACACGAACGAACGGAGGAAGAGAAGAAGGAAGGGTACACAGAGAGGGAAAGAGAGAGAGAGAGAGAGAGAGGGAGGAAGAGAGGGGAAAAAAGGAAAAGGAAGAAGGAAGAAGGAAAGGCATCCGCCGACTAGAATGATTCCTTTCCCGAATCGCATGCCCCTCATCGCACTCTGTTTAAGTGAGCGAGCAGGCGCCCGTATTATCCGTTTAATATGAAACGAGACGCCTCGTATAACATCGTCTCGCCTGCCCGACTTCCAAAGTCTCGGCCGAACAATCTAAAGGTGTTGTAGTCGCCGCGTCGATTCGCGCAGGCGAACTGTAACCGGGCCCGGGCCCGGTAATTGATTCGGTTCTATTATTGCGCAACCGAGCGCGTATTGCGGAAGCTCCGAGACGGACGGAAGATTACGGTAATTATCGATCTTATCGAGCGATGGATCATCGTGCACCGTGAAAATCTCGGACATTGCGAAATTTTAAATTTAACAAAAGACCTAATTATAAATATAATAGGATTTATTGAGATCAATATAGAGATAAGATCAAATTTAATGTTACTTAAAAATGCTTAAAAATTCAAGACAAATGCAACAATGAAGTTTTATTTTTTAGAACTCGAATAATGAGAATTTATGAGAAGTAATATGTTATATTGCATATTATATTGGGTGTGTGCTTGTGAAGTAGTCGACTAATAGTTTTGGAATTTTAGAATAAGTTGCGTTTTGAATCTTCCCGTCAGAGATTCAAGGTTCCACTTGGAAGTAACTCTTGCTTTCTGTGATACTTACAGAGGCTTTAATGAACCCGTTTCGAGGTTTCAGGTTCGAGTATACTTGAAAGTACTACTTTTATTTTTCAAAGTAATTGAAGAGGATTCGAAACTGTGCAAACAGATTTGAATCTACTTGTAAAATACTCAATCCCATCACTTGGATAGAATATTTTCATCATGTTATCCGTGATATCCGTGAAGTGCGTGTAGCAAACTTTCCTAACTTAACAACTCGATACAAATAAAGTAAATACGTTATTAAATAACTAAATAGTCGCCTGTAACAGCATAGACAGATTGCAACATTGAAAAACATTTAACATCGGCGCAATATTGCAGCGACATTGCAACGGTGGTAAAATATTCGCCTTTAAAAAAATTGCGCCATATATTACACCAACATAATGAGTTCTTTTTATATTAAGAACGCACTTATAAAGATGTTAGCACGTTTTTATGTCATCATTCCACCTTTGTTTTTAATGAGCGATAAAGATAGAATGACAAAAAGCGCGCTAAAGTTTTTATAAACACGTTTTAAATAACCAATATACATTGCAGTACTGATAATATTTCAGGTGCCATTATATTGACACATTTTGATACATATAACATTCAGGAATGTGATATGTTTCTGAATTAATGTTTTCACAAAAAAATTAAAAGTTTTACTATCAAAATACATCATTTATTTTTATTTTTAAATATAATTTTGGGGATTTGTCGCGTCAAGAAACTATTTTATCAAAATGATTCAAAATGTGTGTGAAAAATCTTATCATGTTATGTCACTTACTTCTTATGTTGTTTGATTTTCTTAATTACAAAATGTAGTGTTCATCTCGGAATCCATTTAGTGGCGGTAGCACATAACATAAAACATTATTCTCGAAACGTTGCTACAACATTGCTGAAATAATATTGTAAAAACATTGCAATGTCTGCAACATGGTTGAGACAATATGTTGTTGTACATTGTAGCAATATCGCTTATGTGCAGTATAGAAGATGTGATTAGGACAATTTTGTTTTATTGCTAAAAAAAAAAGTGACATTTGTCCATCTCTCATAACCATATAATTTTTCATTGCAAATAAAAACAAATTACAACGAAATAACGTAGCAGAATCGATGTAAATGGCCGATGGCGAAACGAGATCTTTTGCGCGCGAGGGGAAAAAAATCGCTCCGTTATCATGTGTTAACAGCTTGCCGCTCGGCAGTATGAATGGGTTAACCGGAACGGTCATTCTAATACCCACGGCCGTTAACCTCGGGCCCCCAGTAATTTACGTATTTGTTCTTGGAGCCTGTAAATCTCGTCGGGGCCTTCCGCGACGAGGGGGAGGCGCTCGCCGTGGAGGACCTCGCCAGCCAATATGGATAGGAATGTGCGACGTTACCATAATATTAATAGTTTATTTACCGAGGCCCATACGTCACCGGGTCCCGGGCCGGACCCGGTGTGTATTAGTTAACGTCCGTTGCTCTCGCTCCGGGCGACTATCACTAAATATTCCTCTTTGCGAGAACGCTGACAGGCGCTTAGACGCTCGCGGATGCACGCGTGTGTGTGCCTGTGTGCGTGCGTACGAACGGCGCGGCCTGTTCGCCGGCCGTCGGGTGTTCGACGGTTAATATTGATGGCAGGATGCAGAAATGAGTTAAACGATACGAGGAGCATCGCTAAAGTAAATAACTCGCTCGCTTGTCTATTCGCCGTTATTTACGTCGTCGGGGGAGAGGGCAGGGGGGAGGGGAGGGGAGAAAGGGGATAATCGAGAAACTGAATTTTCGCGCGGTATCCTGGACAGGGTGAGGCCCCCACCAATCACACTCGGACTCTCCCTCATCTGAGCGAGCTGTATTTTTCTGTTATGCGTAATTCAACTGACATCGGTACGTTTTTTGTTACGACAATGCGCGGCCGAGACGCATTTATTCATAAACGGAAAACTAAATTAAAGACTTAGCAGGTGTCTGTATCGAAAATATCGCTATCTTTACTTCTACAGGGCACAAATTCTCTACCAAGTAAATTTTAAAGATTTTGATTTTTAGCAGATGTAATTGTTACAAAACATATGTGTAATTGTTATTTAATATATACGTAAACGTAATGATTTTACATTTCTGTTATATAACAGTTTCATTCGTGGTTTCTTCGGTACTTCAAAGTCTCAGTGAGAAATGTGACGACTTATCGAAACAACGTCTTTTCCATCGAAAAGACATCAATTCGATGCTGATTCTATGCTGTTTTGAACATCATTTTTCATTGGGATCTTTCTGAACGGTTGACCTAACTTTGCGCCGTTAAATGTCAGGGTTCTCGCAGATCGAGGCACAATTGTCTCTCTTGATTGCCAGTCCTCGCTTTCTCCCTTCCCCCTCTCCCTCCCCTGCTATATTCAATCTTCACGACCATGCAAAAACCCACAAAACCCTCGTAACAACCTAATATTCAAAACGGCGCGGGGCGACATTAATAGACGCGTCTCCATAAATCACGGCGCGCTCCGGGCGAAAAAAGATCGCGAAAAAGGGCGAGTAAATCCATCCCCGGTCGCGGTCGGTTCGAGCACTCTGGAACGAGGATCCGGACGGAGGGATGGGGGGAGGGAGGGAGAGTACGAAGAACGATGGGCCGTGGGAGGCAGTGGGGGAGAGCGGTCCGAGGGGTAGGAAAGTAAATTGAAATAATTCTTAGCGAGGAGAATAGCCGTCGGGCAGTCCGAAGTGGAATCGGACGGGCACTCTGGCAGGAGGAGTGCTTTAAACTCGCGTGCGCGAGCGAGCGAGCGAGCGAGAAGAGCGAGCAATGGACGCGCGGCGGAATAGGGGGCCCCGTGACGATGTAGCCGTAAATCGAGGCGAGTTGATGGCGCATTGATTGCCTCGCATCTCATCACGTTCGCTTGGAAAGCCACTGCCGGCCCCGGCGCTATTCCTAGTCATTCCAGTGCCATGTTTACTCGGCACTTTTGCGCGGCGCGCGATCCTCTCTCCTCTTTTCTCCTCGAGAGCCCGTGCGCCTCCGTGATCTCGGCTCCCGTGCCTGTCTCGCACACCCCAACCCTCCCGCCCCCGTCCCTCTTGCTCCCTCTCTCGTTTTACGAGACTCTTCATGTACCGGTTTTTTTCTGTTTTTTTGCCTACATGAAAGACGTGAAGGGGGGGGAAATGTCGTTATGGAAATCTGTGCGGATTGAAAAGCTGTCGCGAAAAATTTGCGCGAGGAGGATTTATTCCGACGGCAATAAAAATGAGGTAACACAGACGAGCTACGAATGTACTTTGGTTCGCTTTAAAATCGCGCGTCTCGAATCTGCATTAACATTTACTTAAAATGCCGACGATATCGGGACAAGTTTGAGCGACAGAGGATACACAAACGTATCGATTTTACAATACTCCTTTTCTTGCGATGACGAAAACGAAATTAATTATCGCTTTACCAAGAAAATGATCGACAGCTCTCAGGGTCCTTCAGTTTCCTAATCCAACTGATTCAATAAAAGTCAACTCACCTTCAATGCAATTGCTCGGATGAACACGAGTGTTGTTTGTTAAAAAGAAGAAAGGAAGCTCTATTAGCGGCGGGAAATGAAAGGGGCTGAAAGGGGCGGCAGGGGAGGCGATAGGGAGGGGCAGGGAGGCAATAACTACTACTACTGGGCTCACAGTTTCCGAGACCGAAGCCGACGAACATTCCGGCAAAAAACGCTAACGCCACCCACACTGTGTCAAGACCCCCCGTTCACGGGGGCCAGAGGTTAGTCATTCATGCGGCAAGGCGCCACCGCAGAAGTTATTCGAAGCAGACCGTGCATCCCCAGCACGCATACCTAAGCGTTTCTAAATACGCTCGCGTGCGTGCCGATATTCGCCAATTTCGCACGCCTTCCAACTCCGTGATATTTCCATTCTCGATAGAAAATAACCGTGCGATTAGCATTCGAGGATGAATTTGACAAGAATTAGCGATCCTTAACTACAGTGTTTGAAACTCTGTTTCCTTTTCGGCATTGGCTCTAGAGACTATAAGTTTTGGCAGCACATTGTCCTCGAATGTTTAACACTTAGAGTATCAAAGTTTTTTTTATTTATTAAGAGAATCAAGCAAATAAATTATTATAAAAATAAATATACGATTAAAAGTCAAATATTGTACACTGAGAGAAAAAAATAGTTGCATTTACCATAATTTATAGTTATTTTTGGCCGTAACAATATTTTTATAGTTAAATTAACAATAAAAATTATAGTTTATTTAACACTATATTATTGTTACAATAGCTGTAGCATTCGTTCATACAACAATATGTATGGTTAAACGTGTCCATAATTGTGATTTATGTATGATAGAATATTTGTATGGTAGAATATGTATGATAGAGATTATTATAATTTATAGTAAACTTCTCAGTTTACAGTAAAATTTTTACCCTGTTTGGCACAACTACACATGATTATTTACACTACATTATAGCAATAATAACTATAAAAATGATATTTGCAACTATAATTATTTTACTATGCAATTATAATTGCAAATACTAGACACTTTTCTCTCAGTATAGCAGTATAAGAGATATAATTATTGACAGCGGAAATAATAACTGATTAAAAAATTTAAAGGTAAATAATAAATTTGAAAAAACTAACAACTTTTAACTTAGTTAACTTTAAATGAGTTTATCTTTAAATTATTTTTATCATATAAGTTTTAACTTGCTAACTTTTTCCCAAGTTGAAAATTTACTTTTAATAAAAGTAAAAGAAAACGGAAAAACTATAAAAGGAAAAATACATTTTAATATAAAAACAATATTTCTTTTTTACTTTATAAACTTATTCTACAACATGTTATATTTCATGATCTGTATTATAACTGTTTTGTTATGTAAAGTAATCTAATTTTAAAAATGTACGACATTTTAATTTAATATATATGTATGTATGTATAGAAGGAATATTACTTACTTAACTCTAATTATTGATAAGTTAAAGAATTATACAAAAAATATAGTATTAATCAGAAGATAGATACAAATAACAGTGACGTACCTTCAGTGTTAAAAATCTTACATTTCTCGTTTTAAGCAATCTAGAAAGGTATAAAAACAATTTGTTTTTAAAATAACAATTAAAAAATCTGGGATTAATTTTTGCCATTTTAAATTAAATTGTTTTTTAAATTTTGAGAGGAAAATAATACGCTGTTCAAACATATAGTGATTCAACATCAGGAACAAAGTTTAAAGCGTCGCAACTCCAGAGATAAAATTCTAAAGATTTGAAAGTTCAAGCGCGAAACTTCAGAGAAAATCCGAACCTTATGTTTCTCGCGAACCTGTGATCGGAAAAAAACGTTTATCCCCTCATTGTTTCATAGTTCAGTCATGCACGTAGAATTTACTGGGCGCGGTAATGTCGACTTCGAAAAGTCCTTCTTCCAACGGTTGGCCACCGTCAAATAAAAATGCTCGCCGAACTGCGGGCCATCCGTGCAACGAGATGATTTATCGTTTCCTCAAGACGTATCCGTAAGAAATCGAGGCGGGGCGACCAGGAAGAGGGTGAGGCACCAGTAGGAATAAGAAAAACGAGCACGAAACCAAGCCGACTGGAGTACGTGGTCTCGTCTGGTTCGATGCTGGTTGGGAATATTGGTGCTTCGTGTTTCCGCGCAACCGCTCTCTCGAATCGATCAGGCTTTCAGCTTGATTTATCATCCCGCGAGAGAGGGAAAGAGAGAGAGAGAGAGAGAGAGACGCTCGGACATCGCATCGCCAATGCAATGCTGCCGTTGTCGTTATATCTCGGTGATCCTTGTAGCCTCGAATGTTTCATTTCGCTTTGCATGCCCGTAATAACAGCGCGCCACGATCGCACATGTGGTCATCATAGGAGAGAAAATTGGAACTAAATTTATACGCTGTCGTAATTAGTTGTAATATGCCCGACGCAAAACGCGAGTTTTGAAATCTTTCATTCTGATGTGAGCCTTTCAATTTTTATGACACTGTTGTATCTTATGATAAATTATCATACTTACACCTTAACTCCTTCAGGTCCAGTGAAACATATATGTCCTAGTATCTTTAGAAATATATTTAAAAAATATTAAACTATTTAGTTTAATTAGGAATTGCGTGTATGTGTGTGTGTGTGTTTTAAAGAAAATTGTATAAATTATAATAAAAAATAAATATGTTTAATAACAAAATTTCAATAATATTTTTATTACACATACTCTATAAATGCATATAATTTTTACAGCTTTTGTATTTGAATGAAAAGTAACTATTACTGAAAAAATGTTATTAATTGACATTTACAGTTGTAATACCAGAAAAAAAAAATTGCAATAACCATAATATCATTATAATTTATAGTAATTTTGGGACCCATTTTTTAATAGTTACTCAATAATATAAATTATAGTTTGTTTTAATTGTATTAAAGTTCTCAATCATAATATTGGTTTATGCAACTTGTGATATCACTGTCATAACCAAAATAAAGGTTTTAATATAGTACATTGTACCCTAAAATAATCACTATAAACATGATTGCAAGCATATGGTTATTTTTACTAATATTATAGTAATAATTATTATAAAATAATATTTCTCTCTATAATTATTTTATTATACAATTGTAGCTAATTGTAAATATGTACACATTTTTTCTCAGTAAAGGAAAAAACATTCACAATAAACTGTTTTATTTAAAGCATGCTAAATAAATGTCTAAAATATATTAAGTTACACTTGTAATTAAAAAAATTAATAATATTAAATTACAATCAATAATATTTTTTAACAATATTTTTCTTTTTGGATCTATATTAGATTTTTCATTTTTAATTTTTATATTTTGACTTCATCTTTGCATCCAGATAAATCTATGTATATCTTAAATAAAGGTATAAAATTTAAAGACCTTGTGCAAAAATAACTATATATGTTCCACACTATTTTCCAAAGAGACAGAACCTGAAAAAGTTAAATTTTATCTATATAGATTCTCATAATTCCAGATCCGCAAATATAATATCTATATTCTGAAGCCTTAGAGCTCTGAAGTTTTAATATTCTTCTAACTCCTTGACCTTAAATGTGTTCAAATGTATCTAAAATCGGGACATAAGAGATCCTAAAGACGTCATTAACGTCTTCAGGTACAATGTATCTTATATCCCAATTTTGAACGTGCGTGTTGTCTGGGCTGTTGAGTTTTTACGATAATTAAACTCGCAGATTCGCGCAATTTCTTAAGCATCGTTTTACGATACGCAATTTTATTTGCGGCGTCTCTCTTTGCAAGTCAAGAAAGAATCTAAGTCCTTGGGTTCTTCAATGAAGCGGGAATTGAAGATAAGGTAGAAATATTGAGAATTAAATAATCGTTGATACAAGTAGCATCTAAAATTATCACAGAGGCGCCGTCGCCGGAGGGGCATTCGGATCTTCGGTGCCTTAAAATAATTACCACCCGAGGAATTCATTTATGCGGCGTTTCACTCTGCGTGCTAACGTTAGCCGCATCGGTGAACTAATAAAGGATACAGATAAAAAGCGGAGAGGCGATTTGGAATATCAGCGAGAGATATTTCGTCCTATCTGCCCGCTTATTAAGCAGCCCGATTAAAGCTCGCGTGAATTCTCGCGCGATGCATTAAGCTGCGCATCGCGCCGCTTCACAAGCGCGAGCAGAATCGAAAAAGAGAACCGCGGAGAAGGCAGACCAGAGAAAGGATTGCGGCGCGTTAATATCGTTAAATAAATGCACAACGTTCGGAATAGCCGTTTCCTACTTGGCGATATAAACGCTACGGCTACCTGATAATCGTTCAATTGAAAATTACCTTCAAAAACTTACTATTAAGGTCGAGTTAAGAGCTCGGGTCGTCCTTCCGATCGCAGGGGGCGATTAGGGGTTACGGTATTAATTTCCTCGAAAAGGAATCTCTCTCCGAAAGAGACCTTTCGTGGAAGCGAACGGAAGCGCCTGGGCCTTACTCTTTTTTCACGTGTCGTAAAGTCGTCGCGCAAAAAAAAAGCGCAAACCCTACCCCCCCTCCTCCTTCCCGCCCCTTCCAATCAACAAATGTGACGCTCTCGCGAAATGTTCCCTGCCTTCGTGCGTGGGACATTAAAATTAAATATCAGCAATTTAAAGATGAGGGGTTTCAAGATTCTAGAGAGGAGAGAACCCGGGGTTTTGCCACCGCCATCCCGTCCTACGTGAACGGCCGAAGGGCGGTCAGGGGAATACTGGAAGGAGAGGGGAAGGGGAGGAAACGTGGCGTTTTTAAAAGTTCGAGACGCCGATACGGCAGGGCCTAAATCAATGAAGCGGAAAGGTAAAATTAAATACGCAGTAAATTGTATCGTAAAGTCTCCGGTACGTGGCAAAAAATCGGTCGCGCACACACGTCGTTAAGACTTTATAACTCGGCTGAATGCATTTTAATTATTAGCCTCGGAGCCTCTTGGAGGAAAGGGAGGACCAGCGCGGCAGTGAACTTCCACGCGTTTCGATTTTGACCCGTCTTTCAACCGGGACCTCGTTTTTTCTTCTACTTCCTCTTTGCCTTGTCAACCTTCAGCCTGTCTCGAGAATAGATAGAATTTTTTACAGTTATTTCTTATATAATTAAAAGTCCTTTAACATCACCCGAATGCATATGTATTTCGATTTTAAAAAGTCTTAAAAAAACAGGACCCCACACAGAGCCATCATTTCCACCCATATGGAAAATTGTTTCCCGCACGGAGGAAAAATGAAGACCACAACAGAATAATGATGTTATTTTTTACTTATACTATGGGAAAGCGGGGTAAGATGACGAAATTAACACGTTCTTAGAAAATCAAAATTTTTTAAAATTCTAATATACTTAACAGCTTTTAATTTTTATGGTAAATACAAAAGATTTTAATAAATCTAAAAAAAATTGGCTTATTATTTTTACATTATCACAGAAATTAAGAAAAATAGACAAACCTTAAGATCGTCGTCTTACTCTCCTTTCCCCTGCTCTAAGTATACCACATAAATCTTGTAGGGTAAAAATCACTCCAAAATTGCCCAAGCTCAATTTGCAATTTATAGGAGTGAATTTTAACTTTTATTAAGAGTACTGAACTCGAAAAATTGTACAAGCTTAACTTTTACTCTTTTGAAATGGCTTACTTTGTGAAATTTAAAGAATAAGATACTAGCAACATAAGGTTTGTATTCATTCTCGTTTTAGATTCAAAAGAGTAGGCGCTGTTATACAAAATAAAAACACAAACACCTGTGCTCATGTGTTGCTAGTATTTGGGTTAGGCGAGATATAAAATGTGTTAAATTCACTTGTCTTGTCACATTCATACATATCACAACGAAACGTTATACCGTTACGATGAATCATTCGAGCGAAGTCATGTAATTCCGTCCTCACAGATAATTTAGTCCTTGAGATACAGTTAAGTGTACATACGGTCTGGCAGAAAGAGATTTTACTCCAATAGTATAAAGAGCACTGACTATTCAAAAAGATCATTGAGGCCCGATTAGAACTATGAATTGAGAATGAGGTTTTAATTTCTAATTTTAACTTTTGTAATTCGTTGTAATCCGCTACGACATAAGACATTTTTAAATTATGACACTCTGAGAATGATCTAATAATAAAGTTGAAACGTTCATATTTTTATTATTGATAATTTATAAGTACCATATCAGTATATCCATCTTAACTTAAATGCTTCTTATTCCGATTGTTTTAAAATGCATATTGCTTAAACTTTCTAATATCTTGAAAAGCAAGAGTGTCATTTTCAAGACTCTAGATCTGAAATCTGAATAAAGAATGTTCTAAAAATTTTTATGAGTATTTTACTTAAAATTTTATTACTAGTAAAAGAATTTACTTATTAACAGTTTTATTATTAGAGATCGACTACTTGCTAAAAAATTTGATTCTTTACAATAAAATTTATAAATATATTATTAGAATTCTAGAAGATAGAATTCACAGAAAAAAGCATATGCATTGTTCTATCCAATTTGTGTTGGCAGTACATGTACATAGTCGTCGTTATTATCGTTGCCGTAGTTTTCCACGTCTTTTCTCGCGCGCGGTGCGCTGGAAAAATCAGCGCGCGCGCTGATTAAGGCCCGTTTTGTATGCGCGAGGCAGGCCCACTGATAAATAGCTCCGCTTCTTTCAGCGGCGCAAAAAGTCCGCAGCGCTAGCGCCACGACTCATTCATGCCACATACGAAACCATATGCGGAATATGGTGCTCCGCGCTCTCGGGAGCGCGGGATTCCAGACGTCCTGGAGCCCCTGGGTGCCTCTCGTGGTGCCCCGCCGGGGACCGGCCGACGAGAGAGATCCCGAGATCCGCGGCGGTTCAGCGAAGCGCGCGTCCTGAATCGCAAACGTCACGTTCCTGCTGATTTTCTAGATTTATCGAGATCCATTTAACCGAGAATATATTTTTCTCTCCCTCGAGACGTTTCGTCAAAAAGAGAAGACGGAAAGAAGGCCAAATCCTTCAAGCCGATATTTTTAAATGTGATTGCATTGTAAATATTGTGCGCTACACTGCAACGTCGCATTGTGACGAACAAAAGTCACGAGTTTTGTAAGTTTGCGAGCATTCTGGCATTAAAGAGAGAAAGACAGACAGAAATTCACACGAATTCTAGAAGTCGCAATCTTCAGTGATCGAGACCACATGCCGGTGTCGCGAGATTCTCTGGGAAAATTTACTGGCTCGCGCGGTCTCGTGACGAACACGAGCGGTTCCACGGGTGTTCTCGAAAAATTCAAGAAAAAAAGAGGAAAAAGCAACAAAAAAAAGAACATTCCCATAGAGAGATTAGAACCGTCAAAGATTGAAACATCCTGCGTTACAGCATTCCGTGGCGGCAGAAATTCCGTAGAATTTTCGTAGACCGTCTCGCTTTCTCGCCGGAAGAGGAGACTGCCGTGAGAGTGTCGAGAGAAGAGGCCTTGCCCCCGCGACTCCCCCCCTCCCCTCTCTCTCTCTCTCTCTCACTCTTCCCTTGTAAGAGGAGGACCCGGTGAGATTAGAACTCGAAAGGGGGCACGACATCCCGCGGTGTCGCCGCGCGGACGATGATAAAGATGGAGCTGATACTACCTGGCTTAAGACGCGCTGACGCGCGCGCGCACGGCTTTCCAACATTACGTGTAATCACCGCGAGAGTGATCTTATCGGGCTGGTAACGGTGCACACACAGTGGTGGAGAACAGGCTTGGTTGTAGACGAGCGATTGTGAGAAATTTGGTAGAGATAAGTGTGAGAGAGAGAAGCATAGAGATATAGATACGCGAGGTAATCCTCGCGTGTGAAACGCGAGCGATCGTTTCGCCAACCCGCTTGCTACACTGAAAAAAAAATGCAATATATTCAATAAGATATGTTATTGCGGGCTGCCAATTAAAAATATACTCAATACAATAATATATGCTATTGCAGTATCAACATTGTACTTGCATTAATAGCAAATATTATTGTATTGAGTATTTTATGTAGTTGGCAGCCCGCAATCACATATGTTATTGGCTGTATTACATTTTTTTTCTGTGTAGGTAAACTAAATTTAGAAGCGCGATTCATCCTTCCGATTTCGTAGCGATAATTTCAATGTGTAGGATATTATAATTCCCTGGTTTTTGCTGTATGCTTGATTGAAAGACTGTTGTTGATAAGGCCATTGCACCAGAAAATAACTGTTTAAGAGAAAACGATTCAAATAATGAAATTCTAAGATAGTAAATTAAAAACGAATTGATGTACTTCTTTAGAACTAATTTTCATATACGGAGAGAATTTTTTCTCAAAATTTACCCTCAAAATCTGGTAATTGTGGTACATTTTACTAAAAATTATAGTAAAATTCCTCGACGTCACACATTATCCCACAATTACCAAATTTTTAGGGTAAATTTTAAGAGAAAATTCTCTCCGTGTACAGATTTGATTAAAATATCATTTATTACTTAAAAATGTAATTAATAATTAAATAATATATTAATAACTATTTATTATATTTAGCAAGGAAAGTATGTATTTATTTTAGTAAATACGTTTACTTGTAAAAGAAATTTACCATAAGCAATACAAAGTATATTAAAAGAAGTAACATTACGTTAAATATTTATTATCGAAAAAACATAAAATATATGTTTTCAGGATCTTGTAATATTTTCGTAAAAATTTTATTAATTGTAGATGCAGTGACTCTACGTAACAATTAGAAAAAAAAAGATCTTACTCTTCTTCCTTCTTCTTTGTCTTTCATACACGCATATATGCTTCGACGTACAAAATTATGTTTAAAACCTCGTGGACCAATTCCGCTCGAAATTTGAAAATCCCATTTTCGCGTTTTCGAGTTTGAAACTCGGCAGGATAACGATCCGACCCGTTGCCGGCACTCGCGCTTAATCAGCAAGTAAAATCGGGGCCCGGCGGGGCCCGGCGGTGACAAACTTACGACAAACTTACGAGACGTAACGGCAAATACCGCCGTGAAAATTACAACCGCTTACGAGAAAATCGTTCTCCACTCGGCGGCCGCCGTGCGGTTGGTGTGATCGCGATAAGAGAGAAAAAGAAAATACCACAGGCGGCTCCGTAGGGCCCGCCGGACGAGAGACAAAATTCAGAGTGAGATCTGCGGGGACCGGTAGAGGGAGAGATGGTGAGAGGGCGAGGAGGGGGCGAGAGGAGGGAGATACATTATCATAAAGCCGAGAATTTTACGAGAATTATGCCCGAGGTCCGAATCCCGCGGGATATCCCGCGGTGCCGTCTGTCGTTATCAAAATTCCGTCACAATGGCCACACATCAACTCTCTAACGCCGCACATTCTCTCCGCAACCTACACCTCGCTGAGGACCGTCACTCGCGCGTGTGCGTGTGTGTGTTCGTCGGTGTGCTCCATCCTCCCTTGGGTAGGTCTAACTTTCCTGTCTCTATGCTGATTTTTTGAAACTAAAGGTTTTCGTTCAATGCGAAGATAAGGTAATATATATTTAAAATCTTTTTCCAAAAATCATTCCAAAGAGAATTTTTCTCTCGTATCTACATATTTTACAAATCAGATATATGATAAAAGAGTATAATTATACGAAGAATATGTGTAAAATTTAAATTGTTTACAGTAAAAATATATAAAATATTGTGCGTTTTTATAAAAATTAACATGTTTATTTTCAACTGTGTAAACATATTTTCAGACTAAATAAAAAATTAACAGCTGCATTTTTTGCAATATTCAACAATGTTTCTCAAACAAAAGTCTTTTCTACGTTCCGTTCTTATTTTTAAAAATTTCTGTTCCTAGGAAAATAGTCACAAATATTGTATAACAATAATGTGTGTAATAATATAATAATATAATAAAAGTATTACAAAACTACACATTTCATTTTTAATAACTGCATTCCATAACTGCTGTGTATTTTCTTTAGAAAGAAAAGTAAAACTTATGATTTATAAAATCTATTATTAAAAAATCAGAAAACGCGAAAACCATATCTGGCAAAGCCATATCTGACTTAAAAAATGCTGTTTATTGTTGTAATAATATTATAGAATTGATAACTCTCCCCAACTGCGAAAAAAATCCTGGATACATCATGACTGTAATAATTATAATTATATAAAACACTTTTTGCAGTGCAGAAAATTGTTGCTTGAACGAACTCATGTGCCAACGTTATTAATAAGTTTAATTGCGAAAGGGCTCCGCGTTTATAACGAGTCATCCAGAGTCGTCATTCGTCACCCTTAATTTTAATTGCGAATACAATTAAATGACGCCGCGGATGAAAATATATGCGCGCGTATAAAAAATGGCAGACCGGAGCGCAATTGAGTCCTTCGAAAATAACACGTTGCGCACGTTAAAATCGACAATGGCCAAAAAGAACTTAATCATCCCCGCGTTTCGCATGCGTGTTACAAGAGAGAGAAAATTTGCGTGCGCGCCCGCCGAGCTGGAGCTTCAGGTAGCAGAACCGACGAACGCTGGTTGCCGCCGCATTTTGTCGTCCTCCACCTTATCCCCCTTTTCTCCCCCGCCTCTCTTTCTCACCGTCCTTGTTTTCTTCGTCCGTCGTTCTCTCCCTCCCGCTCGTTTCAAGCTGTCTCCCACAAAGTGAGCCCGTCAGCGAATCGTACGACGAATAATCGTAAAGTCGCCGCTTTATGCCGGAATCGTATTCCAGCGCGCCTCGAGATCCCGAGGATGCCCGCCGGGATTAAAGTCGTCGGTCCTTTAATCGCGCGCCGAAGGATATAACGCCCCGAACCCGTTCCGAGGCCGCGGCGAGACCGCGGGAGGAGATCGACCGGTATAAGCTAACATATAACGACGTACGCGGTGCCCCGCGCGTCCCCCGTAACGACCACGGGGGATACCCGTGTGCACATGCGACTTAAAATTATCAAACCGATAATTCCGCGCGGACGAAAGCCACCGCTCTCCGACAGGTCTTCTTCGCCCGCTCGCTCCGCGACACGACAGGTCCGAGAGAGACTCACGATGATTCAGGGTTCGTGGCACCGTGGCAGTTAGTAACGCGAAAGTCCCGAGAGAGAGAGAGAGAGAGAGAGAGAGAGAGAGAGAGAGAGAGGGGAAAAAGGAGAGACTTGAATAAAATGCACCCTCTCGATCCGACTCTCCGAAGGCAGCGCGAAGCTGCCGTTCGCTCGCGCGACTTTGTAGACGCTGGAGATCCAGCTGGGCCGAAGGTGGAATTTTTCACTGAAAACAAGACCGCTGTTTGCGCAGCGACGTGCACGTCGGCTCATTACAAGGCGGGGGTGAGGACATCAGAGGGACGCCGACGCCGCACGAGCGGCGTCATCGTCGGCATCGCCGTCGTCCTGTCGCCTTCGACGTGCCGCCGCGCGGAAGGTGTCAGGCGGAAAAACAACGTCGGCGTGTTTGTACAGGCGCGCGGGGGTGGCGGGGTGAACCCCCGATGTCTTTCTTCCTTCGCCGCGTCGATTCGCGCCGTTACCGAGCTGTCAGGTCCACACCACCCCGTCATCGCTGTCCTTCCCTCTCTTTTCCCTCTTCCTTCCCCTGCCCTTCTGCCTAACGCCTAGCGAGTCTAACGACTGTTACATCGACGATGCAAACAATGAGCGACTTCGAGCACCCTCGAACGAGCAAGACTGTAAATAAGGTAGCCACGATCTGAAACGTTAACAAAGGCCTCGTGTTGTTCTCCTTCTTCGGTGTGTGTGTCCTTGTATATAAATTGCAACTTATACGCGCAGATAGGATAAAGTCTTATATACGTTATATAAAAAACAAATTCAAACACGAATTTCATATTCCAATGTTTGAATAATATTAATAGAAAATGATATTTTATATATTATACTATATATATAGCGAAGTGATCCATCTCAACTAGTTTTTACTTACAAGTAGTTTTTATCATAAAGAATCAAATCTTTTACAAGTGGTATTTAAAGTATGTACCCTAATAGCACAAAACACTTGCGCAATATTGGGAAGTAATGTAAAGGCAATATTCTCAACATTGGTCCAATATTATAAAGTGGACGCTTCACTTTATTTAACCAATTTGTCTAAGCAGTAATATTAGTTCAATATTGGTTCAACATTGGGCCAATGTTAAACCAATCAATTTTTCATGTAGGATATTATTTGCACTTTAATTTGGAATCAATACTTTGTGACAAATATTGGCGTTACATTGGCCAATGCATTCCCAATATAACCAATGTTTAGCCAATATTAGCCAATGTTCTGCCAATGTATTGTGCTACTAGGGTAAAGAGTATACTCAGAAAAAAAGGGATGAAATAGATTAATATACAGATTATTTTTAATAGATTAATATATAAATTTATTTGCTAGATATAAAGTTGTAGAAATGTTAAATCCTATCAAAGAGATCTTATGAAGATAAGAAGGATACATTAGGTACATAAATGCATTCAAAAGTTCATGCAATGAAAATAGAAAAGAACTTTATTTATTCAAAAATTAACTGTTCAAAATGAATATGAGATCAATACAATTAACCCAGTATATTATTACAAAAAGTTTAGAAAACATTATAAAAACCTGTTGAAAAGTTATTTATGTAAAAATAAAACATAGTTGGAACGCAACGATTTTATATAAAAAACAAAAATACTCGAAAATTTTGTAACGTTTAACCCGTGACAGCATTTGCTTTATATAACCAAATTATGTACTTTGTATAATACAAAACAAGCAGAGAGAGAGAGATTGATTGATTGATTGAAGTTTATTTAGTTTTCTCAGCTATTATGTCTTACTTAGATTTACATACATGCTTCTTTAACATCCGTTTAAATACATCAATTCTTTCACAACTTCTAATTTCTGCTGGCAAGGTATTGTATAATTTTACGCCCTCGTAAAACACGATTTTTTGCGCACTTTTAGTTCTAACGAATTTTATTGCGATAGTCCATTCCTGTCTTGTTTTTCTTTCATTTTCATTATTAATTATTTCTAGTCTATCCCTTAAGTAATTTGACGCCAAGTTATGTAAAATCTTAAATATAAATATACATACATTATAGTGTACTTTATAGACATAAATTGCAACGCTTGTAAGATATGTTCTATTTTGGTGTATCTATTACATTGTAATATTACTCGCATAGCTCGATTCTGCGCTATTTGCAATTTATTCAATTACGTTTCTCCCATATCTACCAGTAGAGACCAGGAGAGACGGGGAGAGACCGGGAGAGACGGGGAGAGACGGGGAGAGATCGGGAGAGACGGGGAGAGACCGGGAGAGACCGGGAGAGACGGGGAGAGACGGGGAGAGACGGGGAGAGACGGGGAGAGACCGAGAGAGACGGAGAGAGACGGATAGAGACGGGGAGAGATCGGGAGAAAGAGAGAGAGAGAGAGAGAGAGAGAGAGAGAGAGAGAGAGAGAGAGAGAAGGAAAGGAAAAAAGTTTTAACTTAGATGAAGAATATACTATTGCGTTTTCAAAAAAAAATTCTAGAAGTGTTAGAATATGAGAAAATTTTATTAATATATTCATCTTTAATATTACATTAATTTTACACATAGATCAACGAAGCTAACGTCGCAAGGATTCTTTTAAAACGGTATATATGCCTGTCTTAAATATAAAAGAAACGGTTGTAAAATCCAGCCTTAATCCCACACCCTTTTTATCCCTTAAAGAATGATCTTAGAATTATACTTTTTACTAGACATAAGTTTAATGGATTTTGACAGAAAACTAAACAGAAGTTATTTAAAGCAAGAAGGAGTTTATTTAGGTTTCTTTTTGTATGAATATTTATTTTATGAAAACTGTCAATTTTTCTACTTAAATTGCGGATAGATCTATTCAAAAATGTCACTTTGGCATTTAAGACGGTGAAATATTGGCGACCGTCACTGGCGGCAGCAAATCAAAGAAGTAACAAAGATTCACAAAATTTCTGATCTGTCTTCTAATCTGCAGTACTTTCCATCCAAATACAACCTATTTTATCTCGCCGACATTATTGTGGTTAGACATTTGAACTTTTCGAAGAAATAATAGCAGCGAAACCCTCGAGCCTTTCTTTCTTAGTAGATCAAAACAAAAAACAAATGTTTTGTGGTTACAAAAAGCGCTTCAAATAAAAGAATTCAATTCAGTAGAGTGAATAACATAAAGATAATGACATGAGAATTTATCGTTCCCGGAAATATTAAAAACATATTTAGCTTCTAGTATTAAGTTCTAGTTCTAGTTCTAAAAAATAAAATATTATATAGAAAGAATATTAAAAGATAGGAAAAATTAAAAAGTAGAGTATTAAGGTATTACGCACAATAATCGTATACACTGTATAATAAATAATAATATACAACAATTAATAAATGAGAAAAAAAATGCAACGTCTAATTTATAGATCGCCAATATAATTTCGCTCTACGTTGCCATATTTTTCTTCCGATCCGCCTCTTCCACGAATCATTACGTTAATCATCGAAAAACGTCATTCGGAGGCAATCGTGCGTAACGAACCCAATTCTGTGCTGCGCGAGAGCCGCGTGAGCAAGAAGGGGGGAGGGGCGGCAGGGGTGGAAGGAGGACGGTCGTGTGACCCATATTAGGGGCAGCACAAATCTAGGTGGCGAGCCCGCGGCAAGGATGTCCCGAGGGAATGCAGTGCTTCCGATCTGGTCTGCGCAACCTATTCTTAAGCGGCGAACATTGTAGATAATCGTCGCCCCCTCCCTTTCGGTTTTTTGCTCCCGAAAATTAGCGGGAGGGGCGAAGAGGGAGGAAGAAGCGTGATCCGAGACGTAGTTTGTTTACCTATCGTGGTCGGCGCGGGGACCCCACTCTCGGGTAAGATTTAGGTATTCTTCGAAGGGCCGGGCGGGCCCTTCGAAAGGGCCCCCCCTCGAAATCGGCGTTGCGTGCCTCACCGAGGGAAGGCGCGACCAGGCGCCTCCTTTCCCGAAAATTCGCCTTGCATCCTGGTTTTACCTCTCTCTCTCTCTCTGTCTCTCTCTCTCTCTCTCTCTCTTCCTCTCTTTCCCTCCCCCACCCGTGCCCGGCGCTTCTCAGAAACCGCGCGTTTTTTATAATTCGAGTCGTGAGCAAGAGAGAAAGGAAATGATACTAATGACATACGCGGGATTACAGCGCGGTGCATCGCGTGCGCGCGCGCGTCTAATGTGTCGATGCCGGCGCGCGGGGAGTAATTGCGCCGGTGCAACCGGAAAAGTATACGGGGAGAGACCCCTTGTCACAAGAATAAGTCGGCTCTCTCGCGGGCGCAAGTGTAATATTTTCCGAGGACGCGCGGTCGTTTCGAATCGGCGCGCGTTTGAACGACCGACGCACGCGATCCGTCACGGTCGCTCCCGGGCGTACCCGGGCTCGTCCATGTTTCTAACGTTCGGGCTGCTAATTTCAGTATGATATTTGAATGATTTGAAGCTAATAACGCATCCGAGTCTCTTTTTTTTATTGATGTCGCGTTTATTTCAGTGAAGAATCAAGTAAACATGATATCGATAAATTTAAAATTCTTAGTTTACTCCTTCTATTTATAATTTAAAAATAATCACCTAGTCTTTTTTGTAGATATCTGTGTAGCACACTGAAATGTTTTTCACATCCTTAATTAAAAGTTACTATTTATAAAAAGTTGTATAAATCAAAATACTAGTATATTTTTTAATGCTACGTAAAACTTTTATTCAATAGGTAAATAATGTGTTTCTGCTTTGAAAATACGTATTTCTATTTAAAAAAGTAGGATGCGAAAATAAATATGAAAAGAAATAATAACAGTGATCTAAATAAATGCATACTAATGATTTAGTTTTAATGAATTATTTAAAATTAAAAGATAAGTGATTTTTTTTATGTCACATTTTTCAATTATGGAGAAAATTTTTTTTAATTTTATTTCTCGTAAAACTGCACACACTTGAAAATCGCATTTTTTCGCAAAATTCTTTTTTGTTATAACTTAAGACAAAAATTAAAAATTATAAAAAGCCTTCGTGATTCAATCTAAACAAACAAAGTGACATCAAATATCGTTTTAATGAAGTTTCTAACGTCTTATTGTTAATTTTTCTATATTTTAATAATTTTTTTGTATTTGTATTCATGTATATAAATTTTTTAAATCCGTAACTGAGCTTTTTTGCTACTGAGATACAAAAATCACCATCTCCAAGAGACTGCTCCTCTACTTAAGAACGATAAGTAACGGTTTTCTCTTTCAACGTTATGTATTCTTATTCAGCTTTTTAAACACAAATCGTGACTTTACATGTAGAACTGCAAGCTAATTCCGTGCAAGCGTAAAACGGTGCAAACTCGCGAATCCAAGATTCTCCCCGGTGATTTAAAAGGGGGACAGTAGACCGGACGGTGGGACAATGGCGGTGACTGTCAACCGATCAACGGGGGCCGGGTACACCGAGAGCGTTGGACCACGAAAGAATTCGCCTCGTAATATCTTCGAGCCTCCGATTATTAAGCTTTCCACCGTTTCATTCCTCTCCCCCGGCCCGTGCGAGTCAACGAGGCGGCGGCAGTTGACGTCGTCGGCACGAAGCGCCGAGCAGTCAGGTAGTCGCCTCCACACACAATCATCGTATGCCCTCTCACCTCTTTTCGTGTCACCACGGATGCAGCCAGGATATTAAAAGGCAGTTTAAGGATGACTGGACGATGACTCATGACACCCCAGCCATCGGCAGGACGACCGCTTTCTTCTGTATTCCTCTCTCTTCTTCTCATTCTCTTTCTCTCTACTCTCGCTCTTCCTTTTGCTCTCTGTTTCTCTCTCTCTCCCTCTTTCTCTTGCCTTTCTTTCTCTCCCACGGTGAAGAAGAGGCTCGAGAAAAATCTTCCTGAGACCCGTTGACATCGGC
Source organism: Monomorium pharaonis (assembly GCF_013373865.1). Taxonomy (NCBI): domain Eukaryota; kingdom Metazoa; phylum Arthropoda; class Insecta; order Hymenoptera; family Formicidae; genus Monomorium; species Monomorium pharaonis. The sequence goes on along the minus strand of NC_050471.1, from coordinate 25,031,649 downwards.
AAGAATATGCCAGTCAGCGTCGCCGTCGGGACCTGCACCGTGACGAAGCGATAAGTGATTTTAGGCAAGTCCTGTCGGTCGTGAGAGACCTTCCGTGAACGGAAGCTGAGACCGACGGTATTTGCCAGACGCGATAAGGTTGATCGTTCTGGAATCCGAAAATCTCGAGAAATTTTACAATGTTACTAATGGTGAACTTTAAATAAAAGACTCAATCTTCTGCGAATCAAGTTGTCAATCTTTCACTTGTATTTCCGAACATAAAGAATTGCAATTAGTATCTTGTTCCCAAGGAACTTTTGGGAAGGTTTGATGGTGGTATTTTATTTTCAAGTCATAATGACATAATTACATCTGATGTAAAAATACATATGCATATATGTTTCGTATTTACACAGTTTATTTTGCAACGGATTACAGTTTCGAATATAAAAGGAAAATATTTAGATAGAGTATATTTAATAAGATAAAGAGAGAGTTACAACGAAAAAAAAAAAATTCAAAGCGCAACAGCCATAGAATCATAAAAATTCCAAAGAATCAAGATATCAAAGAGAGTTAAGTAACTCAAGCCTTCTTTCAACGTTGCTACTAATTTGAAATGTTTTGAGGAAAGCTGCTATCTGAAGGATAGTTTTTAATACTCCAGTCAACGGCTATGGCTACATTTTAAGATAAAACTAATCCCTTGAATGTATAAATTAAACACATAGCTACAAGAACTATTTCCAACATTTCTATTATTGATAGCATTTTCTGTCGTCTTTGAAAGGCCATCTCAGGCTCAGGTTTCGAAAGTATATAGTTGGAAATATATCTGAAGTATCAGCAATTTGACACGTGTAATTGTCTCCGCATGCGGGCCGTAGTAGATTAAAAGCAGCGCACACGCAAGAGCCTCTCGGGAGGATGGGGGAGGGGGCACAGCCGGCGCGATCGTGAAACTTTATCTGAAATTATTATCGTCGTAGCCGCAGATCACCGCCGTCGATTTCGGCGGGCGTCGTCATGCGATAAAGGAACAATCCCGCGGCAGCGGCATCGAGAACAATTCCGCGGTGGTGGTATCGATATCTGCAAGTAAGACCTGCCACGGCGAGAGAGAGAGAGAGAGAGAGAGAGAGAGAGAGAGAGAGAGAGAGGGAGAAAGCGTGCGCGGCTGTGAATCGAGAATCGTCCCGCCGGAAAGTCGGTCGAACAGTCATCTTCGTTGGACGATCGGTACGCGCGCGTCCGGCTGGTACTCAAAGGGACCGCCGGCGATCCCCTTATCTCGCGACGGGGTCAGAACGTCCCGGGCAGTCCCGGGACCGAGGCTCCCAGGCGGGAACAATGACGGTCTATCCGCGCGGCCACCGTGCACCATTGTTCTTTGTTGCGCGGCATGATCCAGGCGGAATCGGGGAGACAAACCGCGATTCTCGAGCGCGCCGAGATGGCATGGGTTCCAACCGGGGCCGATGCTCTACCTACGCACATCAATCACATCCTCGGGGCCTCTTACATTTTAATCTTCGCTCGTTAGGGAAACATACGGGAAGAAGAAATTGCGCTTCCCTCGGTTAATAATACGGGACCGAGGATTCCCTCACAGGTGGTACGGGAAACGCCGTGTTGGGGAATACGCGAGAAAATGTACTCGAAATACAATTGAAATATATTATATATCTGAAAGTGGAGTGTCCGCAGTGCTAGCTAACTGAGGGGAAGATCGATTTATTCCTTCAAATACACTGTAAAAAATTACAACTATAATAGTGGGTAATTTTGAGACCAACTATAATAGGTGGAAATTTACTTTGGTTTATAATTTTGCAGTGTACAAGTAAAAAATTTAATTTGTCATAAATTTGTTTACAGTGTATACACAAGTGTAAAAAACCAATTAAGAAATTATTGCAAAATTTATTATACAAAATTACATACACAAGAAAATTTACAACTATTATAGTTGGTCTCAAAATTACCCACTATTATAGTTGTAATTTTACAAAAATTTTTTATATAGTGTACGTTTCATGGCCCGGAAGACCAATACTTCATGAACATTATTCTGTTTTAATTATTATGAAATTGATTCACAGATAATGACAGAGTAGCTGCGAATAATTAGAACGACCGAATGCCCAGTTGCGGGAAAAATATTGTTGTTTTGGTTTTTCAATTAGCGCATAATGCGTAAAACCCAACGTAAACCCAAAACGTTTTCGCTGCAATCGTTCAATCAAACGGCGCATTCAGGAGATGCGTATCATTGTCCCCCCCTCTCTCCCCCTAAAGAATACACCTAATCTCTCACTCTCGATATATTCGCAATATCCTCGACACCTCGAGAGGAAACAAACCCCTCGCGGCCGCCACCTGCTGGTTTACATCACGCTATCGCGCGGAGTTGGCCGACGATTCATGCCGATAATGACGGCTTACGAGCAGCTAAGTCAAGCCTTCCTCGACGGAAAGAGAGAGTGTCCACGTGCAGAGAAAGAAAGAAAGAAAGCAAGAAAGAAAGAGAGAGAGAGAGAGAGAGGGAGAGAGGCACGTAACACGTGGTATAATCACGCGGCATTGAAACCACATATATCGCCACAATGGCGACAGAGAGGAGAGAATCGTCGTCATCGTCATCGTTGGCGGCTGCGCACCGGAATGATTAATGCGTCGCCGCTACGCCGCTATATGCGCCTCGGCCGCAACACTCACATCTTAATTCCGCGGCATAATGCTCTTAACGATTTTGTACCGGGCTACGCGTGCTTTTGGTAGCCGATAAACACGACAAGCGTTCGGGATCCGCGTACGTTCGTTAGTCCCCGATTGTTCGTCCGCGCGAACGTCGTCATGCACGCCGCGCGGACGACGGCGCGGACCGCGCAACCGCGCCGTTTCGTGAATCGGTTATTAGCTAATCGTCAATCGGTCAACACAGCCAGGATCGAGAGTTAGCTAATCCGGCGATCGTGCCGGTGCGGCGAGGAAAAGCAACCACGTCGCGGAAGCCTCGTCGGTGCTGTCGAGAGGTTTCTACTACACAGGTTCAATTGTCGCTTCTCAACCCAAGGAGTTGAAAATCGAGAGCCGATTTTCGCATCGTTCATCCGCAGGCACAATCGCGCGCGGATCAGCGAAGCGAAGAGACGAAGAGCCGCGCGCTCGGTTCCTTTGAATAGAGAACAATTCCGAGCGAGTAGGCTGGTTCCCAGGCGGATGGTGAACGCGTTTTCTACACGCACCGAGCTAGCTCGGAACTAGCTCGAAAAGGGAAGAGTCCGGCGTACGCTTAAATTGATTTATAGCGAGAAGATGATGAGGCGATGCGCGACGTTAAACGCCGCCTTTTACGAGCCGCCGTGCCGAACCTCCACCTTTGGCTCTGATTGCGGATCATTAATCAGCGGGGTGTCTCGCGCTACCTCTCGCGCCACGTTAACGCGGAACCCCGTCTCTTTCTCTACGGGATTGAGTCCTTTCTTGGTCTAATTATATATCGGGACGCGCCGCGAATCGGTGCGCACCTCGCGAAATTCCGAATCGTCGAGCGATGATTGATGGTCGCTCTCTCTTTCTCCCTCCCGCTTTTCTCCCCATCCCTCTTTCTCCTCTCTGTCTTCACCATAGGCGATGCGAGCATTTTTCACCATCTCGTAGAGACGGTCGTGAGGAAACAAGTCCCGAGGAATCATGGCCATGAGATCGCAAACGTGATGCGTCGGTATACATCGTTCTTGAACGAATATTTCACTTCCCATGCAGCACAGAAGTTTGCAGCAACATTGGTTCAAGAGCAACAACGTTTTACCTGCGAGCAACCTACCGCCACCAGATGAAATCCTACTTCTCGTAATTAAAAGAACACACAATAGAATAGAAAGCATGTAACGATATAGGACTTTTTACCCGGAGGGCAATTTTTCACACGTAGCCTGATATAATGTGCTATGATTCTATAGGCTTGAATTCCAAAGCCATCTCTCGATTCATTTTTTCGTTTCACGCACTGAATGATTAATGCGTCGTGATCAGCGTGCTAAACATGTGTCTTGATTAAAGAGGTGGTAATACAAATGTTCACTCAATTAAGGAGTGTTTCTTTTTTATTTAGTTATGTTATGTAATTATATATACTTATTTAATTATAGTATATTATTGTCGTATTTTGATGAAGTGTTTATAAGTTTTCTTTCCATAATAACCATTCTGGAATGCTAACCCAATACATAAAAATGTCATGTTTCAGAAAAAACTTATAAATACTGCAATATGTTAAACTAGATTCTAATAAAAAACTTTTTCAAAAATTTTCATCTACATTTTCATGAAATCATTTTTTAAAGAGACAAGTTTTCAAAATTTAATTCAAAGACGAACGTAAATAGCATATATTTTGACAGTAAAATTTCTATTTTTTAAAGAGACAAGTTTTCAAAATTTAATTCAAAGACGAACGTAAATAGCATATATTTTGACAGTAAAATTTCTATTTGCTGTCTAAAAATTATTTTAGAGGCATATGATAAATAAATTTCTAAGAATTATGTGTGTCAAAATCACATACGTAATATTTTTGTAATATTGCAATCTTTTAGTGAAATATCTCTGCAATATTGCCGCAATTTGTACCATATAAGTTAATATGCATACATTAACAGAAGAATTGTAATCTTTATCTGTGAAATGAAAATGCAATAAAAATTATCCAATCAAAATTTTTTGCCACCAAAGTGACGATAAATTCCTGTATCGATGACTCGGACCCGAGCTGTTCGCGCCATCAATCGTTCCCCGAGCACATCAGCCCCTTTGTGCTAATGTTTGCATGGCGGATCAAACTATGTTTGATTAAATACTTAGTCGCGAGAGCCTAATCTAGTGGCGCTAAGACGGGTGCTGCTGGTAGCGTTTATCGAGCCCCTATTGTTTGCTCGTGCCGATCGGCACCGTTTTGTAAGGATTTGACTCGACAGAGGACAGAGGTGCCTAACGCCAATCCATTTGCGCAGCTCGAGGGATTTTATCCGCGCGTTCGGAGCTGTGTTTTGTTTGGAAACTGAATAGGTAGTGCGATGGCTATCATTCCCTTCTTTTCGTATACTATTCCTGTCAGCAAATCTCTATTCTTTTATATATCAATCTATTTTTTTTCAAATGGCTATAATTATTTTTATTCATTATCCATGGTTTAATCTCAATCGGCGAAATGTAAGAGAAACGTATGTTAATCGTGTATATCAATCGATGTCAGATTTTTACCTCTACGTACAATTAAGTTGATGGCGAAACGCGATTGCGCCGCTGTTGGGACACGGAGCAGGATCTAAACGCGACAGTCGAGGATCATGACCTCCCAATGGACGTCTGTCGTAAAAAAAAAGGCTATACGTGGGGTGTACAGCTGATTGCGGCGACCATAAATTCGCTTAATGTCTTCATATGGCGACTATCGAAACCCCGAAACGAGAAGGGTTGAGGCCGCGTTGGGACAAATGTCCAATCCTCTCCTACTCGCCGTCTCTCTCTCTCTCTCTCTCTCTCTCTCTCTCTCTCTCTGTTTCTCTTTGGCATTAAATCCACGAGGGTGGTATAATGCGGCTCACGATTCGTCGGCTCGATATCGGAAGAGGGATAAACAAGCGATTTTTGCAGCCATTTGGTGGCATGTACTTGATGGATTGCGAGGAAATGCAATCGCGCGGTAGTGGATTTAAATGGAATTTAATTATTCCGTTGATTATAGCAATGTTGTCCTACTCATTTAAGCCATTATATTTGAGCTATAGCACAAATATAACGATACAATTTTAACAATACTTGGTTTCACATAGTACAGATATTATTAAAATATTATTACATGTATCGTATGAGACCAAGTATTGTTAAAACTTTTGCACAGAAGAAAGTAATAACTTTTTGCAAGATTGCCTGTACAAATCACATAAGTTGTTTGGCCTGAATATTTTAACAGCTTTTAAATTTGAGTCTATAAACTTCTTCGCACACAAGTTTAAAAAATGTGAAAAAAGCTCTCAAAGACTTTTTTAGACGTTAAAAAAGACGATGTTCAGTGTGTTGAGTTACCGTACCCTTTGATAATAATGTAACAGAAAAATGTTCTGTTAAAAAGTTAAGCGTTAAACGTTAAAAAGTTAAAAGTTTTCAGTTACTGAAGCCTTACAAAATCCACGTAAGCAACCCTCAACCTCGGCGAAATAAATCGGCAAAACGAAGGACCAGATAGCAACGGTGTAAAAACGAAGAGCGTGAAAGGGGCGCGAGGGAAGTGCAAGCGATTCGTCACAGATATTATTTGAAGGGGCTCCCTCGTGGAGCAGGGGCACAATACAAGTCAACACGGCTGTCTGCGTAATGAAGTAGTTTCTGGGGAGGGTCCCGCCTAACATAGCGAAGACGAGGCCAGAGGGGAGCCAGTAATTGGGGGGTAGGCCACTCTACCCGCAACCCCCAGGGGGACAACGAAAACCCCTAACATATGCTCTTCACGGTTCTCTCTTTCTCTGTTCTCCTGACGTTTCTCTTTCTTCCTCTCTCTTTCTTAATGTCTTTATCATCGGGCTCTTTTTTTATCGAAACGAGCAATTTGATACGCGCGTAATAGATAAATCTGTATCTTAGGGTTACGCTATATCATAAAGAGCAATTATTGTATATATTTCTATACAAAGTTGAAGGAAATAATTATTCTTCATAAAAATGTTACAATTCTACATCGATTTCTCTTTGTCATTAAAATCCCAACCAATATATCTTTGGATTAAAAAGCATTTGAATATTCCTTTCTTACATTTTCGATAGATTCACGCGCGTCAATTTATTTCTACCGTGTCTCGGAGAACCGTACGGAATCGCGAAGACACCCACGTAACGATAAATCTGATACTTCTCTGGGCAGTCACTTTTATTTGGTTTTGGCGAGACCAATCGCGACGCCGGATAAATGTCGCTGTCGCGCTCACCTGTCAGATTCACGTGACCGCCGGCGGCTTTTCCGCGGCGGGGGATGAATACGTCGTTCCCCACCTACATTTTTCACGTCGTATTTCCACGTGACTTCCATGTGCTCGTTAGCGTCGGCTTTGAGTGAAATCGAGAGCGTCGACGTCACCGCGGCGTAAGCGGAAGGAGAGATGGAGAGGACGAGAGAAGAGGCGCGCGTGGGAAGGAAAGAGAGGCGAACGGGAGTTGAACCACGTCGGTGAAGTTCCTCTCTAATTGGGGTGCGACGGCGACCGGCGCTCGGGGATGAAATCCCCGGCTACCGTCCTCTTCACACACATACACACAAACTGGTACCCTCTTCTTCGTGACCGATTGCGTGCCTCGCTCTATAGGATTTTCGATTGAAGACACGCTCGCAAAAAAGGGGCTAACTCTTGAAGTTACAGAGAAAGAGATAGAGAGAGAGAGAGAGAGAGAGAGAGAAATTCAAGTACTTTGATGTATTTTTTATTGCATCTATAAAATTAAAATTTTCGAATTGTATAAGTTAGTTGTGTAGAAATTTATTAATTATGTTTTTACTCATTGGTCTATATTTTCTTATTATTATTATCGAAATTTCTTTGCTTTAGAATCTAATAAAAATTAGTTGCCTCTCCACGCTTGTTGAAAGAACTATTAATATGTAGCATTTCCACAAAGAAATGACGTGAGTCAAAATTTTTCTAATTTTATATCGTGCAAATCGTATTCTAAATAAACCATCTTTCAATCAATGAGGAGAGAGTCTAACAAGTTGAATTTAAATTTAAAAAATCATGAACGGAAAAGTTACACAGTTCAAAATAGTTTTTAAAGATCTCTCTCTAACATAATAAAAAATTGACATTTACATTACTTTTAGAGAACTTGAAATAAGCAATTTATGATTGACTCTAAATTAACTTATGTGCAATACTGTTATAAATTTAAAAATAGAAAAAAAGCACCGAATTTGGAACACTACTTTATTTTTGGATAATATTTCTTAAATAATAGTTAGAAAATCAATGTTGAAAACATGAATACAAATTAGAAAGTATCTTCTGTCAAATGATATAGTAATTTTTATAATATTATTTTGCATTTTTTAATAATTAATGTTTTTGTGTCACATGTCAAAAAGGGCATCTGACGAAATGGGCACCTAATTTGAAATCCGTATACGATCGAAATATTAATATTATATTTTGTTGATTTATACATCTTATCTAAATTATGTAATACTGCAGATTCAATATTATTCCGTTAGGTTTGCCTAAGAAATAATCGTGCAAATCTAACTCTCGCTTTTGAGGAATTCGTTTTTAGTAGATGTTATAGAAAAAAATATGAATGTATGAAATATGTGTTTTTACTTTTTTAATTAATTATCTAAGCAGATCATATTTGTGCAATGTTTAGTTTCCAAGGAATAAGGGAGTTCCAATTTAGGAAACTGTTGCAAATTCGGTGCCTTCTCTCTCTCTCTCTCTCTCTCTCTCTCTCTCTCTCTCTCTCTCTCTCTCTCTCTCTCTCTCTCTCTCTCTCTCTCTCTCTCTCTCTATACTTAGTTTTTTTTCTTCCTGAATAATTTTATATTTTAAATAGTGCCACTTTTTTGTGACAATATGTATCCTTAAAATTTTAAAAAAGATTTCCTTTTAAAAGTATGATTATTACGAATTCTAGAACTCTTTAAATTTTTTAAACGTCGTAAATCTCGGCTAAAAATTTGCAGTTTTCAATTTCTTTTATTCTTTAATAATACTGAATTTATGCAATTTAAGTTTTTTACATTCTTTATCGCATTTATTTGATAATATCTTTAAAGCTTTTTGTTTCTTTATAAATCGCAAGGCATTGCATAAATTTTATGCAAATCTCGATACAACTCTGACACTTCACTATCGAAGGCATTCATTTTACTCCCTGCACTTTCTCCGTCTCATTTCGCGGTGTTTCAAACATACAAAAATCATTTGCCACTGCACCGGTGAACGCTTAACATAAATAGCGGAAGTGATCGCATTAGGTCCACGCGTTAACCTCGGCAAAGCGTAAACGTTTCTTGCATATCCCCCTTTCCCCCCTCCTTCCTACCCACAGCGTGCATTTCGCTCCCAGGTTCAGGTTTATTGCGTTTTGTGTTATGTTAAGCTTTCGGCTTACACAAAAGGTGCGCCGACGGTTAATGTGGGGTGACGTGTGTTTATAAATACGTGACTGCCGACGTCGAAGGGTCGTTCGACAGTGTGTTTCACCACTGAATCGTCTACATAATTGCCGCCCCATAAATCACCAAGTAAAGTTATCACGGTGGAAAATATATTGAATATTAATAATAAAAAAACTGTGGATTAAAGAAATAATTGATTAAATTTAAAAAAAATCTTGATCTATGAGATTCATTTTACGTGTTATCGTACGCGCCATCTTATAGTCCGTAAAGTCAATTTATCGTTCCATTATACTGCGCATCTCTTCCACCCCCGGTGCACCTAAGCTCTTTCGCCATTTTCCTCTCGTAGTTTGTTATGTTGCAGAAGTTTCCTTTTATCCCGAGAAACTCGACACAGCCTGCCGAGCCCTCTGCTTTGTCAGAATAGCCTCTTCCCCCCCTTCCCTCCCTTTCTCCTCCCTCGACTTCCTCCCTATCGCAACCCTCGCAAATCTCTCGCTCGCCCGGTTCCACCCCGTTTCCACCGGTTCTCACCCTCTATTTCCCCTTTTCTCTCCTCGCCACCCGTCGGAGCTAACCTTCCTTACGAAGAGTGAAATTACCTTCGTTACGCGAAACTCGGCTCGCCCCAACCCCTGTATCGAACTCGCCCTCTCTTTTTATTTTTAGTGCCCCCTTCCTTTTTACTCTTGCCTTCGCTTTCTTTTTCTTTTCCCGAAGCGCCACACACACACACACACACACACACACACACACACACACACACACACACACACACACACACACACACACACACACACACACACACACACACACACGCACGCACGCACACACATATATCAAATGTATACTATAATATTACTTCGTTAAAAAAAAAGGTATATACATATACATTAATATACATATATTTTTTTTAAGCAAAAAGAATATATATATATATATATACATATGCATATGTATACAATACACATAGGCGTTAAGAGGAAGATTTTATAGCGCCATTTTTGCTACCTCCTCCGAACAGCCCTTGGGGATGCTACGAAAGTAATGGTTCCTTCAGAGACCAAGCAACCCGAGTCGCTACGTGACGCCCGGGATTTATGGTCAGTCGTGACGACGACTTTTTATTATTTTCCGTCCAGCGCGCCGCGTCGCGCACACGGGCGCGCGGGCGCGCGCGCCCGGGACGAAGCAGCGAGAGGGGAGGGAAGTGGAAGAGGCGAGGTTGCCGGGCGATGAGGGAGACGATAAGAGGGAGATACCGAGAGGTTATTCCACGGCCTCGCTGTGGAAGTAAATTAGACAACACTTAGATTGTGTACGCGATATTAAAGAGGAGTACACTAAACAGAGATCACTTTGAGATTTCTATAGTTCCCGGAATCCGACATGAGAGAGAGAGAAAGAGAGAGAGAGAGAGTGTCCTACCTTTCTTTCTCGAACCCTCTAATATCTATCGCCACCACCGACGCTGCAACAAAAGGACGCTGCCTTACCGGGTTCTGGTTTCGTCGCGCACCTGGGACGCGAGGGTCCAACGATGAGGATTATTATCTTCGTGAAGATAAATGGAGTTCATTGATGAACGATCAATCGCGCGTCGAGGGGAATCATCACGTCATTGTCGGGCGAAAGTACCTTGTCAAATTTGCTACACGGAGATTTGCTACTCGCATTAGGGAGCGGGCGGACGGATAGCCGGTCTAACGAGAACAGTAGCGAATGGTTGCCTCCTATCTCATTCAAATTAGACCGATCTCAGCGGCTCGTATTTCAGGAAAAGAACATTTTACACGATATAATTGTGTACTCGTCTACATTCTTTTCTACCAATGTAGACTGTTAACTTTGACAGACACCTCGATTTGAATAATTCTTAGGGAAATCGTTATTATTACTGGGAAAGGAAAATTTTATTCTCAAACAGTCAAATTTGTACCGCATAAAGTTGCGATAAGAGATTAAACATGTCAATAATATCTTTAGTCTTGTTATTAGAAATCCTTTCTGCTATGATAAATTAAAGTTAATCTACATTGATATAGGTGGACTTTATATACACTGAGAAAAAAATGTAGTTAACTTGACTAAATTTTCCAACAAAATTAAATGCTGTTTATTCAAGTATTTATGTATTTTAATTAACTCTATAAATACTTGAATTGAAATTTGTACATTTAAATTAAATGCACAAATTTTTGAACTAACAAAATTGTAATTGGTGTTGGAAATTTTTGTTTAATCAACAACGTTTTTTCCTAAGTGTAATGCACATTTTTTCCTCCGCCATGAAAAAAAGAGATTCTATATTTGCGATTTTCTTCACGCCTATAAATACACAGATACTTATATAACGGAAATTTATACAGACAAGAAAAAGCGACCAATGCTGTTATCTGTATCAATGTGACTCACGTCAACAACCGTTAGATTAACAACTCGATTGTCAAGCACATGCATCGGTTCACCATTATTCACACCTCATACTCCTCCATCCTCCTCCTCGTTTCGCCCGTCTTCGGCGCTATCTCGTGGCTGTCGCTCGGGAAGAACCGCGGTTCAACACACCGGTTATAACAAATGATCAGTCACGGCCGTGCTCAGACGGAAGGTCTCCTTTTCGTCCTCCGTTTACTCGAACGGCGTCTTTTGAAAATAGCTCGGATTCCGCGGCACGCCCTCCGCCTTCCTTTCCTCCACGCGTCATTAGCACCGCTAAGGGCAGGAGACGGCGCGGGAAACGGACTGGGTGCACGAGCACGAGGAGAACCAAACGGGGAGCCAACCCCCGTTCACACCCCCGCAGACGTATCACGTGTCACCCACGCAATGAGCTGGCGCCAGGATCATCACGCGGTAGTCCATTTCGGGCCCTTTGTGGTGGCCCGCAAAAATGCTCGATCAGGGCACACGTGCTGCCGAGGTCACTTCCACTGACGTTAACCCTCTGGTGATCGCGCAGGCGTAAAAAAAGAAAAGCGGACACCAGAGGAAAAAGGAAATCGAATTGTATAACAGCGGACATTTTACGTTCTTATTTACTCGTCTCATCGATTCTTTTACAATAACGTAAGAAGAATGCGGTTCTCTCGACGAAATATCGCAATACCGTTGTCGAATCACGTCGGTTTTTCTTTCGAGTAGATAAATAATTTCCGGAGCAGAGTGTCCGGAGGAAAAGCAGTTTTCTTATTATATCTCACGAGCACTTGAAGTACCTTGTTACCATCGATAACAATCCGCGCTTTCGCTACGAAATATATTACGATCGCTCGAACATAACAATATATCAAGTGAAACAAGCCAGCCAATTCGGTGATGAATAACTCATTTTTCTACGGATTCTATTTTCGTTGCGTTTTTCGACATTGCAATATTTGATTCTAACAATAAGTTTAAATATGTATCCTGACACGAGCGGGAAAAAAAAATTACAGAGCAGTGGAGTGTTTGTCACTGACCATTGATTTGATTTGTAAATGTAATTTGAAAATGACATTTTTAAGATTAATTTAGATAAATAGATAAATTTGCCAAGTTCAATATATGTAACTATTAAAATTTGACAATTTAACAAAGAAATTACGTAATCGATAAATTTTGTCTAGCTGTACTTTACTGCCTTAATATAAAAAAGTGGTTATCCGATTGCAAATGTACAAAATCAGTGAAATTCCGAATTGTTTTAACAAATCTCTTGTTTCCATGAACGGTACATTCGTATTAATAATTTTTGACACGCAATTTTCACAGAATATAATTTATATTTTACGAAATATTCTTAAAATTTTCAAAATATAAATACATGTTATTGTAAATATAATATATAACATATATAACATAAAACTTTATGTGCAATTTTATGAGTTAAGTAATGCACACATGGAACATTATGTAAATTTTTATATTTTTGCTTTTTTTTTATTAAATTGTACGGTTAGCAACCATTTTGCCACATAGAAACAAATAAAATTTTCTCACTCTTCTTCAATTCTTTAATCCTGCTGGTTGGAATCGCTAATTCACCAAAGTTTTCCAAACTCCCGAACGCGGAGACGAGCGGAAAATTCACGAGGGTCATGCGTCACGACGGCGGATCTCAGGGCTAAAAAAGGAAGGAGACACAACGGTGGCTCGTCCAGCATTTTATGAATAATGATCGCAAGAAATGCTTGCTGGCGAGCAAGGCATACGGTAGGCGTTCCTCGCTTTTTTACGTTTTACTTTTACGAGTCCATTCGGTTTTACCCGGCGGTGAACGCATTACGCGTCCGGCGGGCATCAAGTGAACCGTTACGACGCCGCGCCAATCCATGATCTAACGATTTCCTGCGCCGAAATGTATCTGCGTTATACCGAACGAATGGCGCGGAGGCTGTACATCGAAGAAACAACAAATCCAAGAGATTATTAGTAACGTAAAACGCTATCTCTACCTGAGCGAAATAGTTAAATAACAAAATGGCAATAGAAATATTTATTTAAAAGATGTATCTATTAAAAAAAAAATATGTATTTAGAAAATAAGTACTGTGTATAAAGAAGATAAAACAGCAAATATTTATACTTACATTAATTTAAAATTTATATTTTAATAAATGTTTATTTCCTATCTTGAACATTTAAAAAATAAAAAATATCAAATAAACAATAGAATGCAGGAGAAACTTATTTATCCATAATATATCAAAATATTCGGAAATGTAAAATATTTTATTTCACATACATGTATAAATGTAAATATAATTCCTAAGCACTATTCGCTTTTCATTTACTTATTTTCTGCACAAAACACTTATTTTAAATATTATTTTTCATAGATCTTTTTTTTCTGTTAATTCTATTTCAATTTTTCCCAGCATTGATCTCTACAATCTAGCAGTATAAGCTTGTTTTTTATACTGATAGATTGTAGAAATAAGTTTTTTAATAATCAAAATGACTGTTCAAGTACCATATTAAAAATCAAATTCACTGTTGCTTGTATTTTTTAAAATTTATTTAAAGGGATAAAACCACCTCAAAAAAAGTTTTTGCTAAATTTCTCTAAAGAAAGACAGTTTCTGTAAATAAAAAAGTTTATTTTAAAAACTATTACTGCAAAAACAAGTGTCGTTATTAACTGATTTCTGTATAAAACAATAGGTGGAATCAAACACAATGCAAGCTTTATCATTGGAAATGTCAAACTATATTTTTGACATTGATGTATTGTGAGCAATCAGCACAAAGCGATCTTTTTTATTGATAAACTTTGTAACTGGACTTTTCAAAAGAGCCTGTCTTGCTGAATCCGAATAATTGGCATTGATCTGCGAACAGATTTCAAACAAAAAAGCAAATTGATTATTAGCAAGAGCGGTTCGTATTTTGCAGAAAAAAACAGCTACGTTCTTTGATTCAAATGTTTTACAAAACCAACTGTTATATAAGCTAAAATTGTTCTTTATTCTAAGTAAATCAGTTTTTTAATGTCTCATTATCAATTGAATTAATGTTATCTACCAAATACCTACCATTACTTTGCTTTTAATTCCTATTAATATTCAAACATGAGATTATTAATAATTCAACAACACTTTTTTGTGATTCGTTTAATAAGTGACTAATGGATAAAAATACATATATTCACTACACATATGAGCGTTGTGATTAGAGATAAATTCATAATTCATAAGCAGCTCGTGAATTATTTTAGAAGGTACCTGAAAGCACTTTATTAATACATTTGCAGTTAAATGTACATCATGTATAACAATTGGTTCTTTCATAGTAAACAAACAGATCAGGTGCATTCAGCTTTTGTTTAAATTGTTGAGATGTATGATTATTTACTGAGATTGTAATAACAGCTTTTGCAAATTTTACTCTACAGTAGCATATTGTTTAATTTATTCAATTTTTTTACATAATTTGTCACAAATTATTAATAAGGATTCAAAACTTTTGAGGGGCAGGGTAGTTTTATTCCTTTAAAAAAATTAAACAATGTGAAGGAGATGGATTTTTAACGACAATTGGAAAATTATATTTTTGACTAACCTTAGTACAAATTCCATTGTTGTAAAAGTAGTTTTAACTTTCTTTCTGTTACGCTTGAGCAACATTAGGAATCTTATGGTCTTTTAACTCCTCGTATCTCAAAAACTATTTCTATATACTCAACTTATAACATTTTTCATATTAATATGCTATCATATAGTCTTGTTTGACATACAGTCTAAATTTTGAGAGTCACAAAATAAGCTAAAAAAGCTTGTGTTTTTATAAATCTCCTTAAGTTATGCATATGCCGTTTGATTCTCGGCTAACTTTTGCTGCCTGTATAATTTTCTGAAACTCGAGTACGTGGCTGCGAATTTTACCCTTTCATTTTTCCTGCTCGGAGGCCGTACTTTCTCTCCCGATTTCGCGAAATTAAGCGCCAACCCGCTGCATTCCCGTTCTCGGCTCCGCCGTATCCCGTCTTTCGCGCTTCGTCCCACGGAATCCGCCGCGCAAAGGGCGCTCTCCCTCGGGGAAGGCGCCCAGCAGGTACCCGCGGATCATATTTACGACAGCCTTGACCCCCGGCCGATCGGAATAAGTTTTTCATTCCGAGGTTTGAAGTAACGAGGCGTTATTCTCGCACACGCGCGATCCGCTGTGCTCGCGATACGTTGCAGGCGCACAGGCGTCTTCTTCCCACCCTGCCGCCCCGCGCGCTCGGGTCCCGATTTATGTGTGGCCCCGTGATCGGACGAATAACGATCTGTAAAGAGGTTTGTAAAGCTGGCGGGTAGCGAGAACCCCGTGGCGCGCCCGCCGGGGCCCCCCCTCGACGAGATCGTCGTGGCATCGATGCGGCTCACGCCTCGGCTGAAACTTTATTGGGGGGCCCCGATAGATCTGTCTTGCCATTTCATCCTCTCCCAGCTGTGAAACACGTGCTCCGTAGACCGCGCGGTCTGACTCGATTCTTTAAAATCGGCACGAGATTACAATTTTTAATTTGCTAAATTAACAGTCTTTTTTGTACACTCCTGTTCTTCTTTTTTTATATATTCTACTCTTAAACGTTTCGCGATAGCGTTCATAAAGGAAGATGTATAAAACTCTATCTATCTTATTCCTTAATCCAAGTTAATAAGTGCAAAATCTCGATTTATCGGGGGACAAAGGACCCTTTATATTATTAATGTTCGTGAATGTTAGGGACGTCGACGAAATCACGTGTGGTCCGCTGGACACGTGATACAATATTTCTCCTCCAGCTCGAAACTTTCGAAAGTTTCTCTTGTCCTCCTGGTCCTACTTGTTGTTCCTTGCGTGCTGCTCGCACTCTTCATTCTTTCCGACGGTGTGTTCCTCGAGATATGATTGATGATGCCGTACCACGGACCGGACGACATGAAACCAGCTACTAAGTTCCCTCCTCGCCGTTTTCGATCCATCGCTTACCATCCTCTTTGAAGAAATGTCTCTTTCCTTGTTGCAATGTACAGCGCAAGTTCTTGGATGATCAATATCACATTGATAAAGCAGTTAACAATAATAAAATATATCATTTAGTATTTAATAAAACATGACTTTTTAATAATAATATAATTATGTTTTTACTAATACAAACGTATAGAAATTTTAGCAAAATTGTCATAATTGAAGTGAATAAAACTTTAAGTAAGTTTTACTTAATTAAATCTGGAAAAATCAATATATCGAAGCTATTTCTATTTGCTGATAAATATTTTTACTTCTATTTGTTATTAATAAACTGACTTCTGATGCCGAAAATCCGTGGGTGCATTTCGATGTAATTGAGAAAGACGAGATACACGTTGCATTAATTTAAAAATCATCCCCCATGTTTCTTGCGAAGCAGAGGGAGGGGAAGAGAATGGTGTATCGGCGCAACAAAGTAGTCGAGTTTTGCCCGGCGCGGCCGGGGGAACATTTTTCGTGTCGAGCCGGTTTCTGCACACCTACACGGCGTCGCGTGGGCCCCCGAGACAATCGCCACCTACGAGCCCATTCTTTCGAGCCCAACGGCGCGTGCTTGTATAAATGCGATTCGAGATTTACGGTTTTCCTGAGTTACGGCCAATTAATTAAACCGAAAAGAGGGAGGCGGAGCGGTAACGGTCTCTCCTGGGCCTGGGCACTTTCGAATCTTCACCTTGCACCCCTAGAGATTAACGTTTCGGACCCGCCGACGCGTGATCGATGATGGCATACGTTCCGATGGGAGATGAAACCGACCTGAAAAAGAAATATACGTATGTATTCGGCAAAAAACTTTATTCGCGTGGGTTAGATTCAAGGCGGAGATTCTCAGAAGTATCAAACTAGTATTAGTACTGGTGTTCTTAAGTTTACAGAAAAATCAAATTAAAAGGAAACCATTTTTTCCCCCAAAAAGAGGAAAAATACAATTGTGACAATGACATTAAGAATTTTATTAATAAATTATAATTGTCTATTAGAGCTTTTAAAAGTAATCTTGCAATTGACTCGGAGACCAATAAAGGTTTCAAAAGAACAAGAAACTGAAAAAAATGCGAAAAGAAAAGAAACAAAAGATACCGTCTTTCCTCAAAATTTCCGATAATTTTTCTGGAAGACTAAGAACACTAATTAGTGCCATTCAATTAGGTTCAAAAATCAAGATAAAGCTTGAATATTCCGAGGAGGGGTAGCGCGTTTCAAACAAGAGAGAAACACTCCTCACAACACGATACCGTCCCGGAATGAGACGCGTCCTACATCTCGCGAGTCCCCGGGAAAGGCGGGTATCTCATTCACGCGACTAATCACACGCGACGCGTTCTCAGGAAGGAAAGGGGAAGGGGCGGGAGGCGTTAAGGGGGGCATCGGACCACTGACAATCACTTTGGGGGCGACGCGGCGCGGCGCCGCGCTGGGTGGTCCGACACGAAAGCGCACTCCTCCGACTTCCTGAATGGAACGCGCGACTCCTTGTTGCGCGGCGTCGTTTTCACACATCTTCCTCCCTTCCCTTTCCCCGCGCCGTCGTCGTCGGATTTCAGACGTAGGCGCGATGTCGCGCAAGCGGCATCGAGGAAGCGCGAAGGTCCGGTGACGACCTAATGAGGAACAACCGGGCGCGGTCCCGTGCCATCTGGTTACCAGCTTCCTCTCGGGGAGACCGACGCCTCGCGCCCGCCTCCCCTCTCCCTCCCCCCACATCTCCCCTCGCGTTCACGAGAAATTGATGTGGCCCGGAAAATTAATGATGCTAGGCCGCCGCTTCCAGGAAGAGGAAAACACGAGGCTTCGATCGAGCCGCGTCCGACAACGAGTGGAATGTCTCTTGCGAAGAAGAGACCGAGCCTGAATGTCGACGGGATCCGCGTCTCCTTCTTCCGCCTCTTCATCGTTGGATCAACGTGTATTGAATAGACATTTCACGATCAGAGCTCCCGAGTCTCACGCGCGCACCTTGACGTGTGAAAACCCCGACGATTTCGTAAATCTACGCGCGAGAAACAATTTGCATAAAAGGATTTACATATACTGAAAAAAATATCTGGTTAACCAGGGATTAACCAGAATTTTGGTTACACGATTATTCACCATACGGTGTAGTAAGCTGAATCTGAATCTGGGGAGATCATTCAGAATTCTGGATAAACTGAAAGAAATATCTGGTGAAAATTAACCAGGATTCCGGTTACATGATTATTCACCAGAATTCTGGTTAATCTCCCCAGATATTTTTCTCGGTGTAAAAAGTATGTCTCACGCTATTTCACGACGCAAATAATCGCGTAAACGACTATGATATTTGTGAACTTGTGCAAGAACTTTAATGGTATCAATAAGTGTTTGTTCTGATAAGATTCGGTAATTAGATTTAGTAATTAAACAAATTAAAGGGGTGAATACATCTAGAGCGAAAGTCACACTTTTCTGAATTTTTCTCGAAGAAAATGTAAGATCTTTTAAAATAATTTTTTTATTACAAAATATACATTACAAATAAACTTTTTTCAAAATGGCGATGCTACATCATTATGACATAACGACTTCAAAAAGGGTGGGAAAAATAATAACAAAAAACGCATCTGAAATAAAAGAAAACTCTAACTCTAGTCTCATTTTACGTAACAACTGTTTGCAATAATCTTTACCTCACTTTGTCACGTGAGTCGATCGGCAAGCAAATTGTGTTACGGTTCGTGCCCGTACGTATTGCATATGTGTTCGCGTGTAACAAGTTTCGCGATGATTTACGCATCTCGCGCCCTCGAAACTAATCTGTATTTGTTTATTCATTGGAACAACGAGGGAAGACCGCGAAGCGTGCACACTTGCGTATCCCTTCTTCTCTTCTCTTTTCTTCTCTCTCTCTCTCTCATCTTCTCGCGGGGATCGTCGTCAGTGATTTAGGGTTTCGGGTTTCCGATGCACTTTGCAGGCCCGTTCTGTTTACCATTCCCCATGAATTTATTGCCTTCCCTGAAGCAAGATAACGAGTAAATGAGCGAAAGAGCGATTGGATTTTGCTTCAATCCCATGGAAATCTATTTTCTTCCTCTTTTCCTTCAATCGAAAGACTCCTATGAATTTTCTCATTCAAAAACGCGTCAATTTCCTAATTTATTTTCCGCATGTAAACATTTTTTTTTAATAATTAATATCGATCTTGCAATAATGAAGAGTTATCGAATACGTATTCATTTGAGCTTTTTTTAAGTTTGTATTTTCTACTTAGTACTAATCTCGAAGCAAGTAAACGACATTGTAGCTTGATGTTTCATGTAGCTATCACTACAATGCTTAATCTCTTTTACTAATAACAATGTCTTATAAGATTTTTTGCCGCAAGAGGCACAGTTTAAGAATTCTTTTTGTTTGTGAAAAAGAAAGAGAGACAGAGATAGAAAATCTGGCACTTTGCTTGACGTTTTGACAGACCATATCGATACAAAATGGCCACATCCTTACACATCTCTAGAATATAGAAAAATTGCCCATCGTCACCTGCAGAGCAAGATCTTCCGAGTAGGCGAATGTGAACCGCGGACATGCCTCCAAATATAGAAGTGTATCTTTTGTAGGATCTCGTGTATCGGCGATTTTTCTACCGACGCGAAAAAATATCTCCCTCCCCGTGACGCAACCGCCCGCGACTCCTCGAGGTCGCCACCAACGTCGCGGTCATTGTTTATTCTTAACGAGGCGGCTTATTAGCTAATTATGTCGAGATGCGTTATTGCGACGCGCCGTCGCGGCGCCGACATTGTTCCTTCTTCCCAAGATCGCCGCGAGATTGACGCGGAACGGGGTTCACCGGCGATGAGTAATATCAGAAGATACCCGCCCTCTCCCTTATTAAAATTTTGCCGCGATCCTCACATGTCGGACTAGGCAAGCCGTACCTTGTTTTCACCGATATCCGATAAATCGATTAGAAACGAGAGAGATACGCCTGAAAATCACGCTCCAGCAACGTCCTGACAAATGCCAACAGAAAGGAATCGCTCCCCAACAATCCCTACTGAACGGGAGGGGCAAAAATTCTAATTAATTGACGGCCGATTCCGGCGCAAGACTCGTACGTCGTTAATTGGCAGCTTATGAACGAACTCGTGGGCTCGTTAGCTGTCACACGCGGCTGGGCGTGTGCGCACGTGGTGCCCGTTCACGGCGGTGGTGGTGGTGGTGATGGTGGTGCGTTATTTCGGCATCAGCGCGGAGGAGGCGGCGGCATGCAGGTATCTCCATGGGACGCGCGACAAAAGCGGAGGGTAACAACGGCGACACACAGGTGCAGCGGCCACCGCGATCGATTGCGGATGACGGCCCGTTGAACCGTGACAGCTTTAATGACATAATCTCGCCTGTCCCGCCCGCGTCACTGATCGCGATCAGTTATTGAGAGATCATTGCCGACCCTAGCGTAACAGTCCTGACGAATTTTCCAAAATCAAAGTGATGGAAATTTAGGAAACTTAATGACATCTTTTCAGTTTCCTCTGTTGATTTGTTAAAACCAAAGATAAAATCGGTTCATACATTTAGTGATGGAATCCTTTTTCTACAAACCTGAGTGATAGCTTAAAACCCGATAAATCAATTGCACTCATAAGAGATTCACTGTTTGTGAGGTAAAATATAGGAAAAGAGTCTTCTATAAATTGTAATGTGTACTTGATTAAATATACCAAAGTTTAATCGTAATTGGATCCCATTAATTCTGAATTTTTTTTGTCGCATCGCGTTCTTAAATATTCTTTTATCTTTGCAACCTTACTACCTCATTTCGGAATCTCCTACTACCTCATCAAAAATGACTTAATGTCAAATATCCTGTCGCAAGGATTTAAATTGATGTTGAACGCGTGACTTGTAGAAGCGTCTATCATTGGTGTCGGGCTCGAACTTTGTGTCGCAATTGCCGTCTCGCCGAGTTGGCAAATTCTATCGGTTTCTCGATAGAATCGTGGCTGGCTAGGAGACTGCCGACTGGCCCAGATAAAACCACGTGGGCGATCTCGCGATGACAAATACGCTGGGGAGTGCAGCAACTATGCGTGCCTTCCCTTCGCGGTCCCGCCTACCGATTTTGCTCGGCGGCGATGCGTATACGACGTGTTACATATATCGCGAGGGGCGCAACGGTGGTACAACGCAACGCAAAAGCGGAAAACCCTTTTTGCTCGAACGCTTTGCACTCGCGCGCCCGTTTGTCACGCGCGACATCTATTGCGCGCGCGATCGATCCTCCGCTCGGCCGTCGATTTACCAAACCATTACCTAGCCAATTTACATGCAATGATGATCGACAATGCCGCGTGTTTGTCATGGTATCAATTGCGCGTGAGATTTTCAGGGCACGCAGGCGATATCGACATCCCGACAACACGCACGCGGTTTGCAATACGGTCGGAACAATTCTCCGCGGACTGTACTTTCCGAAAATTAATGGAACCCCATTAACTCACCTTAGCGCAAACGCGGAGAATTCATCGACTCTGTCGCGCGAATTATCGTTGAAGAGGTCGGGACGACTCCACCGCCGGAAAAACGATGGTCCGCGCCGAATTTTGTTCACGCTTGTACTGCCCGTGACATCTCGCAGCTATTACGCTGACTCGTAGCGGCAGGTGCAACATTGCTCACTGTCCCCGCGCCGATATATATTCAAATGTCCCGGTCGTGCCATCTTGCGACGTGGGGATTCCCCCTCGCCCTTCGCCGTCTCTCTTGAGTCCTGTAAGTGCTCTTTCTTCCGCCCTCGCCGCCGCTCTCCTAAGCGCGACACCGTGGTCTATACATGTGACTCTCGCGCCTCGCCTTCTCTCTTTTCTCTCTCTCTCTCTCTCTCTCTCTCTTCCAGCCTTTCTCTTCCCTTTTCACTTCGTCTCTCTTTTCGGCGGCGTGCTCGTGAGCTGCTAATTAGCGCGGATTTTGCTCACCGTGCGGATCCGTGGAATCCGCGCGGTTATTTGTCACTCGGAGGAAGTTTCCTCTCTTTCTCTCTCTCACCCTCTCTCCCTCCTCTCCGTTTCTGCTCTATCTCCTGCTCCTCCAGAATTCTTCACGCGCGGCTCTCTAACGGCACCCCGGTCTGTGCAGCGCCGCTCGAATCGGCAGTGGAACTTTTTTACTTTTTTTCTACAGTTCTTCGTGACGGCTCCGTCATTTCGCTTCGTCTATAGCACCGTCTCTCTTGCAGTCTGTTACCTTATCTTTATTTAGATATGTTTATCAATTTTCTCTTATCGGTTTGTGAAAACTCGAATTCCTTGGTCTTCTGCAAAGAGATAGGCATTTAATTGAAAATTATTATTAAAAAAGTATAACATTTGTGAATTTTAAATTCTCAAAAGATCCCGAAGCATTTCAGGTTTTTTAATTTTTGAGAGAAGTTTCTTTTTAATCTTCTTGCAATCGCAACATATAATAAAATTTTTTAAAGTTAGACGTAAATTAAAATTTCGAGCTCGCTTTATTAAAATTTTAATAATTTTAGACGTTCAAGAAATCCCACTAAGCTATAGCTTTCACGATGCACCCTATTTAGGTTTATTCAACGTATTTAAGGGACTACGCGCTACAGGGTATGAATAAATAGCATCGTGCATTGTGCATCTCTCTCTCTCTCTCTCTCTCTCTTCTTCTCTTTCTCCCCCGTGCTTCTCTCTACTCTTCCGACTCTCTTTCGCTTCGGTGCTCCGCTTTGACCAGCTAAGGGGCGAGGGATGAGGGAACGAGCGGAGGGTGAGCACGTGGCTTTTGATACTCCGTCACGGCGATCTTCGCGGCCGCGCCTTGAAGTCTGAATTATTGGCCCAGAAGAGCGGCGCCCCTTGTCGAATGGTATCCGGGCGTGACGTCAACAGCACCCAGTGGGTGGCGGAGAAAAACGGAACCCGCAAATATCCCACAAGCGCGTGCGCACACGAGTGCTCTCGCTCCCTTTCTCCGAGGGAACGAAAGAAAAAAAGAGAGGATGAGGGAGATGAACTGCAGCGAGAGGAACAGCACGTACAGAGACGTTCGATCTTTCTAGAGGATCCAGACGGTTGAATTAGTAATCACAGTTTGATGAATGAACACGGATTGATGATATCCGCTTGAATGTACGCATGTGATCTTCGAATAATTGCCGTTTTGTGAGACGCCAATGAATTACTTCGCCAACCACAGGTTGTTTGCTTTTGTCTGGCATTCACCAATCTGTTGTTATTTCAAGACCATAGGTAATGTTTTAAACTGCTAATACCAAAGTTTCAGGTAATCGGAGATGCGTCACTTCACAATCAATGCAGCGAAAGACGCAATAATGTTTCCAGTATTTTTATTTTTATTAGAAAGTATGAACTGTTCACACGATAAGTAAAATTTGATAGCAAATCTGTAGAATCATGGGCAAATTGCTTGCGATTACAAGTGTAATTTTAACACATCGAGTTAACAATATTTACATAAATAAAAACAAATAATAGCAAAAGATGATGATAGACTAGATAGTAGATATTATCATGTAATCTTTAGTTTGAAAACTTTGTCAGTAGATTTTACAGAACTCTTATATAACATTATATTTTTCGTAATTTTTAACGTAAAGATTTCTCAAATTAAAAAAGAAATAAAATTACCTATTTTTTCGGTTCAACTTTATGGTTGGTTTATAATTTTATATAAATATAATTTTAAATATAGAAATCAATAATAAATATTGGTAGATTTAACAATTGAAATGGACAGCTTCACATTTCAAAATAAAATATGAGTTTTTGTCACGAGAAACGCCGGGCAGAAATCTAGAGTCAGTCAGATCTTCAGTGATTCAAGTTTAGCTAGAGGCAACCGAGTGTTTCCCTTAAGTAATCGCTCCAGTCGTGATGAAGACTCGTCCTCTGCGCCTACTACAAAATCTCTCCGTCGAGGAGTCTGCTTCAAAAGTCGCGCAAACGCATCGACGTTTGAGGTCTCTCGTGACGCGGTGTTCGAGCACGAGAGGGTTTTGCGCTAGAACGAAGAAAAAAAGAGGTAGCAAAAGGGTGGCCGTGCGAGCTGCGCATCTCGCACGAGAAAG
The DNA here is from genome assembly GCF_013373865.1 of Monomorium pharaonis. Lineage (NCBI taxonomy): Eukaryota > Metazoa > Arthropoda > Insecta > Hymenoptera > Formicidae > Monomorium > Monomorium pharaonis. Next base: position 25,006,951 of record NC_050471.1, on the reverse strand, counting down.
GACTCCGGTAAACCGTCAGAGTCGGTTCACGAGTCGGTAAGACACGGGACGAGTCGCGTCTGACGGAAAGTGAAGTGACGAGGTGAAGTGTATCCGCGCGTGGCGGAAGAGCGAGACGGGCGCATTAAAAAAATCAGGAAGCGAAGTCTAATGAGCGACCGGCACCAGGAAATAAATGTCACGCGGCGGGGGCGACATTCCTTTTTACACTTTCTCGCGGCCTCGCGGAAAGACTTTCGGAGAATCCTTTTATCGCGATAAGGAAGCTCTCTAACGTGAAATTACGATGGAGGAGGAGAGATATAGGTGAAGAGTTAGACGCGACCCGGTCGGACGAAATGCATTTCAGATTACGGAACGTTCTCTCGAAACTATGTATGTTGCGAATGTGTAAAGAAATTAGACGTGAATTAAACGAGAAACGAAATTAGACGTGTAAATTAATAGTAATAAAATGACGCCGTTGAAGATGCCGTATGTCGCCGTATGAAGCTGCTGAATTGAGCCGGCGCTCAAATTCTGCAATAGGATTGGCAGATCGAAATAAACAAATCCCCGTCGACGCGTTATCATCAACGGCTCGCCGGCCGTTATCTACATAGCTTGCATAACTCCCGTCGCCGTCCGCGGCCATTAATTAACCAAACGCGCGTTTTATGTCGACGCACTGCCCGGCGTCGGCAGTCGGAATTACTCACTCGGAATAAAGTCTTAATTAATTCGTTAATTGTCTGCGCGTCTTTCTTCTCTTTTTTTGATCGTCGCCCATCCGGACGAGTAGGATTCTTTGACGCGCCGAATTCACCTGTGCTCGCTATTTTCCTCTTTCAAGCCGAGGACTTTAATGAACTTTCGTAAATTGCGATTTTTCTCAAATTTAGAAACGTCGGATTATTTTCAACTTTAATTAGTTTTATCGAATATTTCGCGCAATTATTTATTGACTAGGACTTTAATGAAATTATCGATGACATAAATACCAGTGAGACATAAAAGTCCTGGGAGATAATCAGTATTAACAAAAATCTCTAATTCAAGAATTCCGAATTTAAGTACTTTATATCAGCAATAAATGTACTACTTGTTGATTTATATATATTCTATAAAATTCTTTTAAGAACAAATCTTTTATATTAATAGAGCTGTTCGTATTTTCAACTTAAATCTTTTTTCAAATCTTTTTTTCTCTCTCTCTCTCAAAATCTTATTCGTACATTCTCAAATTTTAAGGACACATAAACACGAGTGATAATGAAATGTTACTAACTGAATAATAAATATAAAAACTTAAAAACGAATTAATGTTGATAGTTCAGTCATCGGATAGACAATAATTTTTGAAAATTTTATTCATTTCAAGATAAGCAAACTTCTCAACCGATTAACACTGTTTCTTTTACTCAAATCTGCCAAGTAAATTAACCAATCTTCAAAATTATGGAAATGTAGTTGAAAATACGTCAATATTATTTATTGTATGTTATCGGTTATTATTTATTATTAAAACCTCAGATCCTGTAGATTTGACGATCTTTATAGATTTCCCACGGAACTCTATCGATACGTATCGATTCTGAGAAGCTCTCAACAGCCATCCAGTACCCATTTATCCAAATATCAGTTTCACGGGCGCACGAGTCTGAGATCGAGAAGGGCGCCGGAACCGTGAAGCTATTTTCGATCTTCTATCAAAATCAATGGGGGAACAAACTCGCGCGTGTTCCAGTCACATTCGAAGATCGTTCATTCTGAAAGCCGATGAGGCGTGACGGCGGCGACCGATGGATTCCTAGATCCCCATGATCGATGCCGAGGCTCGTTTACTGTCCTCTGTCCTCTGACCGGTTCCAGGATCGAGATACCGATAACACGGATGATCGATGCCGGACTGCGCGGACATAAAATCGTCGATGACAGTGCGACGGTGTCGAACATCGACGTCTCATTTACTTCGTCGAATGCAACGTCGAGGGCAGCGTTGTCAATCGCGTTCTTCGCAGGATAAGGCTACCAGAGAGAGGACGTCGCGAAAAATCCGTTTCTGAAAGCTGTTCTCGAAAGACGACGATAATAAAAGAACACGCGGTATACGCGAATGAGCAAAAAGTCATTGAGTCTTCCTGCAAAATTGCAGACGCTTTTTTAATTAAGAAATTATAAGATTTCAGCGGATACAAAAACAGGACTACACTTTGCAACATTATGTAAAAAACTTTTATTCAAAAAGATAAATAACGTTTTCGTTTCAAAAATATTTGTTAAACAAGTAAGGTACAAAAATCACACTGAAAAAGTATTGTTAAACTTTGAGCGCATTTTTCCAAAACATTATTTTTCAAAGCAATAGTTATAACAATTCAAACACCGATTTACCCAAAATTAAATTTTATGATAAAAAAAGAAATTTGAATAGTAGAATTTCGAATATTTCTACTTAAAAGTTAATTCAGAAACTCGATTTTCGGATCTACAATGGCACAATATTATTAGAAATGCTAAAACTTGTGTCTACAGTAAAATTATAATTAATATAATGCGATTGCAACATGTGCTACCACAGTTATTTATTAAAGTATTTGCCATATTCAATTTTTTATAACCTTTATTCATAACGTCAACAGTTAATTAAATTTATTTAGTTATTTAGTTATGCTGGTAAAGTTTTAACTATCTACGTGCACACATTTTCACTACTATAACTAATCATTTTATCTCGTGTAGCTATCATACAGATACATGTACTTCTTTAGAGACCATAATCATTATTTACTTATTTTTAAATTTATTCTAATTATATTTCTTACTATTTTTAATAGAAATAAATATTTTTAAAGCACAATATTTACTTACCTCTTTAAATAAAAGTTTTACATAATAAAAAAATGTTCCATTTTTTAATTCGCTACTCTCTCTCTAAATTGAAGTCAGTGTGTTCAGCAATTACTCTATTTAGAGAGTATTTTATAATCCTTTAATCAAAAAAAGGAAATAAAATTAAATGAAAGGAAATTAAGAGATTGAATAATGATAAGAACAAATAGAGAGGGGAAAACATAACGCAAATATTTATGTATAAATAAAATGGACGAGCAGTTTTATTTTTCGAAAGTAACGGAACTTAGACTAGTTGCGCAAAGACCATCCATTTCTCTCTTTCTCTCTCTCTCTCCCTCTCTCCCTCTTTCTCTGTTGATGACGCCATAGTGCCGTTCCTTTTATCTGCCGTTTCGTCCTTTTTTGGCATAGAAATTCAACGAATAATCGCGCGCTGAAATCGCATCGGCGCGCTCGCTATGCGTCCTGAATGCGGCACGATGCATATTGCATGGCTGCAGGAAAGCGGTTCGCCGCCGCCGCCGCCACCACCATCGCCGCCGTCGCCGTTGCAATCCTGTGTGAACGCGGAGTTCTCTTAGAAATCAGAACGCGGGGCGACGTACGTGAAACAACATTTATATAGACCTTTTTTTTACGGTTCTCGACGAGTGGACAGGAAATCGTGGTCCGAACAAGTAAAATCTCAGCGTGAGGCAAATAAATAAATCACGCGCCTGATCGAGACCTCTTGTTTTCTCTCTCGATTACCAGGTTTAGTGTATCATAAATTACAGCCATTATGTCGTAATGATCGATATTAAATTTATTCCATCTTATATTATTCCTGTCATTTGTCGCTTAGAAAAATCGTCGAGAAAGTTTATGCCTGCTTATTATACCTGCACATTGTTGTCGTACATATAAAACCGATTCTTGTTAAAATACCTTCGTACCCTTTTATACACAGGAGTGTATCAATTTAACGTAATGTATAATTATGTTATTTAAATATTTCGCGTTGAATTGATACTCAATATTTCCTCGTTTAAAATAACGCAATTTTTACGAGTAAGTGAACGAATAACATAAAATTGTTGTTTTGAAATAAATAAATAAAATATAAGTCTTAATTTAATGTTACAAACGTCAACTTTGTTGAAAAAATATGTTTGTAAAAACTGTTGCGTTACGTTTTTACATAACATTTATTACTGTCTAACATATTCGTCTTATGTTTTTACTTGTCGGTCTATATTCTTTTATTATAACTAGTCATTTTATTTCATATTAAATTAATATAATTAATAATCTATATATAATCAAATTGAAAAAAATATTTCATCGTACACCAAAACTGTCCCGAATTTATGTTCTTGCCCCTTTCGTGCTGTCAACTCGTGTTTCTCGTGTCACGATTTTTTTGGAAAAAAAAAGGTAGAGATATAAATCGATAACGACATAATATACCGGAAAATAGGATGTTTATGATGTCCCATAATCCCATCGTTGCGAGTCTCCTCTCCGGTAGAGGCAAAAAAAAAAGTTGTATCGCGCGGCCGTGCACAGAATTCCGTCTCTGTGCTTCGTCGCGCGTAATTTACGCGTAGTTGGTATCCCCAGTCTTGCGTAATTCGCGGTCCGCCATGCGGGACATAATTTCAGCTTTAATAGCCGCGAGACGCATCGCATTTTCATAGCTCCGCATAATCGGGCCGTTAAATTGTCGACGCCACGGCGCGTATACGCCAGAAGAAATCCGACGAATGCCGCGAGCCGCCGCCGCCGGATGGACAAAGCCCGTAAATAAGACGGCAAATATGAATAACGAGCGAGGAAAAGGAGCTCTCGCGTCCGTGAAGCTGCTGGGATTCGACTCTGGGTTTCGTATTAATAAATATACGCCTTCCCCGACACTCTCCGGGAAATTCCGTGAGCGGACGCGATAGATTTACATTCTAGAATTGTGCAGCTTCCCTCAAGCTCGCGACAGGTTCTTCCATTCGACCGTTTTGAAAAGTGCGACATTATGTTCCAATTGGCTCTTTACTTATATTCCTATCTTTCCTTTTCTCCTTTGCGCGTGCGTACAAGCGCGTGGAATACTCTGCTATTATTTTGCCGGTCAGTGAATCCAGCCTACCAACTGGTTGACCAACACCGGTAAGACAGGACGGACAATGCGCGCGCCGGTTTTTGCCGGGTGAAATTCTGGTTCACCATCGTGACTTGCACGCCATCGTGCGACTTTCCATTGCGTCCCCTTCGTGGAAAGTCTCGGATTCTATCGTCGAGAGCTGATTTCTGTGAACTGCGCGAATAGAGGAAATAATATGCAATTTTAGCAGATCCAGTTTAACAACCGTAGAAAAAAAAAACGGACACCGGACGACACGCGGATCTTTCTTTGTGCGAAAAAAATCGCACGTGGAACGCTTGTGCTCTTCCAATAAGATCTCGCAAGAAAAAAAACTGTCATTAATTATTCAGTCTCTCTCACTGATTACTTTTTAACCTAAATCGATATATAAACATACTCTAGCAGCATTAATCGAAAGTGAAACCTCGCGAGCTTGTAGGAAACTTGGGACAGGGAGGAGGGGATGGTGAGAGAATCGTGGGGGAAAAACATACACATACAGACACGCGTCGTATATTGTCAAAATATATTCAATGAAAAAATGATCTTGCAAAAGTTGGACAATTCTTCCGCATCGTTACAAGGAGGACTAATAGTAGGAGCAATAATAACAGTAGTGTCCTGCGTGTATCCTCATTTACTATTACTTTCGCCTCTCGCCTAGAGAAGCACGACCGCTACCGAATGCAATTAATAGGGGCCCTACAACCTATAACGGTGCCTTAAGAGAAACGCACGAGGAACGTCCTTTATTTACAGCAATAACCAGGTTGCGAACCGTGGGCTGTTTTCTTCCTTATTGGATCCGTCGCGATCTGATCTTGAGCAATAATGTACAATTACGCGCGTTCGCTGCTCACTTTTTTCATTATTTATAAATAATTAATATTATCCTCTCGTCAAAATCCAGCGTTTCGCTCGGCCGTTCGACGGAGCGTCGATTGATTGATTATGAAGGTGTTCGTTTGTTTTGTGGAAACAAATGTCTGCTTTTGGAGAAACGTGACGCGAAGCAAAATATAAATACGTAAGATAAATCTCGATTATTTGTCGACTGACCAGCAGTAGCAATTTCGTTGATGGATTTGAAACACGTTTCTCGAACATACGTATGAAAAGATATATATACAAAGAAAGTAAAAGATAGATAATGTCAAACACTACATGCACATAATTAATTAATTATTTTATATCTTTTAATCATTGATCATCTAGTTAAAGAAGTAGCTTCATTTTATCTAAATTATTAAAATGTATATCATCTTCATACATCTTACGTAAAAAACGTGTTATCCTTTTCAAGTTATCTTAGATAATGGGAAAAAGATAACAGTTCTTTTACCTATGGTGTTCTTTTACCTACACAGAAAAAAAATGTTATTTTGACAATACCTTTAGTTTTAAAATAAAAATCTTGAAATAAGATTATGTTGCGTTAAATAAAAAAAATTTACTTGAATAAAGATTTAGTTTAAGATTTTATATAGTTTAATTAAGAAAATAATGAATAATTTTCTTGAATGGAAAGAAAAAGTGTTGGATAGAAAATATTGTGTGTTCAAATCAAAGATTATAATTTTCTTAGAATAAAATTATCAAAATAATTATATTATATTCTTGAAATAACAATTATGATATTGAAATAAGACTATAATATTATTGAAATTCAAGATTTTCTTCTAAGAAGATTATATACTGTTGCGTATATATGAAACAATGAACGCGTTCATAAGAGTATATAAGAGTTAATTTGACACTTGCTTTTTTTCTGTGTAAAGATAATTTATTTCAATAATCTAAGTAAAGATGTAGATAAAGTTACTTCTTTATCTAGATAATGGCAAACAGTATATATATAAATTAATTCATTGATCAATACAGTCAATGCTCTCCAAACGTGAATGCAGGATCGTCGAGGGATGATCCTTTTGCTCAGGAAACGACGACACTTTGACGAGGACTCGCGAAACGCCGAACTTTCACACAGCACTGGTAATGTTCGCGATTCTTAATTAGACTTAGGCGAATAAATAGATCTCGTTCACTATAATTACATTGCCCAACACGAACGACATTAGTGTTCCGCTGGCGCGGTGCGATGCAGCCGGAGTGCCGCAATTCGAGCTAATAAACAATAAATACAACGATACTATCGATTAAACCGATCCACGCCGTCGGCGGGTCATCGAATTTTACATCGTCTCGATTCGAGGCAAGCTCCTCGAGAAGTGCCGATTTTCGGCTTGCGGGAGACGAGAAACGAACTCTTCGTCCGTTTCGTCTGTCGTTGACAAGAAACCGCACAACTCGACCGAGGGGGGAAAGTCGGTCTCGAAAATGCATTCCTCTCGAGTCTTCCTCGATTGATCCTCGTTAATCCGTAAACCCGAAAGGTTTCCGTTCGCGGAAACGCTCTCTTCCTCTCTTCTTTTTACACGCTCGCCGATTATATTCGTTCAACTTATCGTTTCTTCACGCACTCGCGAGGGGTGGGAGGGGGGCGATTTCACTCACGTGAGAAACCGTCCGGAAGGGCGTACGTCCAAATACGTCCGGTATCCCGTCGCAGGACAGGAAGGACGCTAGCCGGAGAGCACGGATTGGGATCCCGTCAAGGATCACGCGCAGTCCAGGGACGCCAGGGACGCGGGACTGTGAGGACCGCCGAGCATGAAGGGCGGACTCATCGGCGGCCCGCCGCTTCCGGTGCTGTTTCCGTAGAGCTCAAGGTCGCCGAGATTACCGCCGTCCACCCCGCCGTCGCACTTGTCGGACTTGCCCTCCTGCTTCAGCACCATGCGCCGCCATTTTGCCCGCGCGTTCTGGAACCAGACCTGAGAACAAAACCAGCAGAGGATTCGCTCGTTACCTACGATGGCTTGAGTCGTCGCTCTAAGGTTTGCACAAGCTCGAGGGATCAACTTACGGAGCGCGATCGATCTGAACAATTAATTACAAGCTTGACATAAACGATTTTTTTTAAGAATGGTAAATAGAGACACTTGATAGTATAGAAGGTTTCAGTTAGGTTGCACAAATAACGTTTTAAATGTCTGAATTGTATATCATCACATAGTGTCTCAAAGATCTTTAAACATTGCAAAGTGTTATTGCAACAATCTTGTTCTTTGAAACCTTAATTTAAAATTTATTTCTAATGTAACATTTTATTAGCTGTTAAAATATGGCTGCTACAGAAAAAAAAAATTTACTGTTAGAACCAAATAACTTTCATCTAAATCCACAATACTATTTTTTATATAAAACCTGATAAAGTTTGTAGCAAGACTATGAATCTTACCTTAAAGTTTATATATGTGTTGTTTCTAGTGTTTTGAATCTTTCCTAAGGAAAACATCAAGTTCCTAAATTAAACTATAATTTTGAGCTTTAGAAGTAAACGAAACTACCCTGTCAAAAATACGTTTTATTTATTTTCACGTTGGAGTCCAATTTTAAGGACTCAATTTCTAAAAAATTTCGCGAAAAATTGGAATTTTATTGTGTCAAGAAAGATTTTCGCTGTTTCAGAAACGGAACCAAAGTGAACCTTGTACCATTGTTGCAACCTTGCAGAGCAACCTTAGAGACATGCAATGTAACTGTGACAATTTCAATGTTTCAATATCCCTATAGTAGAAACCTTTCTATGCATCAGGGGATGTCACGTTTGTACAATGTTCACGCCATGCTGGAAAAAATGTGCGAATGTCTTATGAAAACGTGCAGCGTTAGATAAGAATTCCTCCTCCTATTCACGTGCGCGTCTTCGCAAAGCCTCTCCTGTGTTCACGATAGATGAAAGACGATGCGATCCGACTTACGTCGCCATTTTCAAGACAGTCTCCTCCCCCGCGGACTTCCGACGAAGAACTCGCAAACCGACTACTCGTGCGTGTCCCCCCTCGAGTGAGCACGCGCGCGCGCGTATGCCAATGTATCTGTCTGCCTGTCTATGTTCTGTGTGTGTGTGTGTGTGTGTGTGTGCGCGTGTGTGTGTGCGTGTGTATGTGTGTGTGTGTGTGCGCGCGCGCGCGTGCGCGCGCGGCGAGCAAGTATTCGTGCGTTTCGCGATCAATATCAAGCAAGATGGCGACCAAGAACCCTACGAATACAATAGCGGCTACCTCCAACCCTCTCCTTTAGCTCGGCGAATGGGCGCAGAAGCGAGACGATGTAGCAACGTGGAATGACTGTTAGGCGAAATATCGAAGGAAACATGGCGATGATGATTTTTAAACGACATTATTTCTTCCACATTTTTAAAAATTGCGTTTTATTTTATTTTAGAAATATAATAGCTTCGATACAAGTATATATTAAAAATTATCACAGTTAGGTTCAAACATTTCTGGATTAAGAAGACAAAATATTCAATTCTATTTTTTAATATAATCATTGCTTATTTAAAAACATTTGTTTAGCATAAATTAATTTTTTTGTATCGCTAGAAACATTATATATTTTTATTCTTAAAATAGTTTGGTACTGAAGAAATCAGAATTCTTCATTACTGATAAATTTTTTCAATTTAAATCAAGCTTTAATTATAGAAAAATAATAACTTGTAATTTTTAGATTGAAGTCAATTTACGTGAAGAAACAATTTACTAACAATGAAAAAGTAATCTCTACAATGTAAACCATTTTAAGAACAAAAATTCAAAATACATTTTTAGTGGCTGGAAAAATTAAGTCATTGTTTAAAAAAATATAAATATTAAAACAAAGTAAATTATATTAAAAAGAAAAAATGTTTGTGTTTATCGTTCAATCAAAAATTTTTGGACATTACTACGTATACTATGTAATTGAAGTTTGAACTGTTAAAACTGTTTTTCCTATACGGACAATGCATAATTCGATGTATTAAATTTTTCTCTTTTTCAGCTTCGTCCAGTTGTTCGAATTTGTAATCTCTGAAACCTTGCGAGTTTAAAGTTTTAAAACTTCGAAGTCTCCATTACGTAACTTTAGAATCCCTATATCTTTGCAGCATGATTGCCTTCCATCTTTACAACCAAAATTTTCTAACAAGCTTTGAAATTAAGTTTCGTGTTCCGTAAAAAGCCAAACCCGAATGGGAAGAGAGCCTCGTCTGACCTAAGTTCCTCGTTTCCACGCGCCACCGCGTCTCGCCGCGCCTCATTTGCCTTTAAATCGTCAGTATTTCCCGCGTCCGATCGTTCTCTCCCTTTTCATCCGCGCGTCTATGACACGCTTCACAAAGGAACGCGCGCGAAACTTTCGTAACAACCTAATAATTTAACGGTAGTGGGTTAACGAGAGCGAGCCGGCGCGTCGGGCCCGCGTACCCGACGTTACGACGGGGCTTAAGCCCGTCCGCCGCGTTTTGACTGTCTCCGGATTGACGCCGGCACGTAATTACGAAGAAAGGCCGCAGCCTCCCGTCGACGGAAATATCGCTCCGTTCCGCGCGGTTCTTTTAACTTCGCAGCCACGCCGGCCGTGCGCGCCGCACTAATTGGGAGAAGCGCGCGTGTCTACGAGCGCTGCGCGGCTCGCGTACGTGAATATTTTTATAGGGCGCACCCTCCCGAAATGCGAGAGAGAGAGACAGAGGAGCCGAGCGAGAACCACCGGCTATCCATCTTTGGATTTTCCTTTTGCGCCGGTGAGTTCGCTATTCTTTTTTTTTGTGGTAAATTTATATGTATGTATAAAGTCGAATAAGTTAAATCTAACTCAAAGTGAATTTTATCCAATTTTACAAAATCCCAACGTCGCGTCGAATATGCAATTCAAGATGAATTTACAAACGCATTCAGAGTTTGGAAAATCCAATATCTTTTGATAAATTCACGTTCAACTCAACGATTCAAATGTTTAAAATTCCAGAAATTCCAAGGATTTCTTTCAAAATTTAAGTACACGTGTAATTATTAAGTGATTATACAAGCAATCCAAAGGATACAATAATAAGGTTAAAAGTGATCAAAGGCACAATTGCGATTATATTAGCGCGTAACCATTTTCGGAGACTAAACTCGACGCGGTTAATGAATTAAAGCTAACGAAATCGAAACGAGGAAATTCCAGTTTCAACACACCGCGGTCAACTCGTATTAGGAGAAAAATCGCGGAATCGCGCGGTCTCTGTTTACCTGCAACACCCTTTTTGGCAAGCCAGTCTTCTGAGAAAGCTGCTTCAGGTCCTTCGCGTCGGGATTGTGATTGATCGCGAAGTAGCTCTTCATCGTCCTTAACTGGTGATGCTTAAAGCTCGTTCTCATCCGTTTCGTCCTGCTGTTGGAGCCGGGGATACCGGGGGTCCCGGGTCCCCCTCTGCCGAAGGGCATGTCTATGTAGTCCGCGTTTAAGTCTGTAACACAAATCCAGAAACGGCACCGTCATCGAGATCGGTCGGACTTCGGCTCGAAAGCTATTCTAGGATTTATCATTCAACACGTGCGCTGTCTGCCCAGCGAATTTCAACTGTGGCTGCTACTTTTGACAACTTTGAATATTCGAAGTTGTAAAAAATAATAGTTTCAAAGGCCCTATATAGTTCTCTATCTTACTATGCGCACTACAGAAGAATTTTTGCCTTTCATAAGATGTGTAAAAACATATATGCTGACATATTGTAAAATAATATGATTAAATAAAATTGTAGCTTCATAGATAATGTGTCAAATTGCGTACTTTTTACTTTTAAATTGTTAATTTATGTAAGTCAAAGATGTATATTAATTAAATTGCAATTATTTGTCAGAAGCGTTTTAAGAAATATTGATAACGTCGATCACCAGATCGCTGCACGGAAAAAAAGTGGATTATGTGTAAAAAAAAATGACGGATAGATATTTCTTTTCCTTACAGTTTTGAACATTCCGATGGTTTTATCTCTAATAATAAACTGTGATCATATCTTTGTTCAGTCTAAATGATCATAAATATATGTTTATTACTTTTTGATAAAATTCAATCGTTTTTTTTTTCGAATCATTTTCCTCAGTGTAATTATTTAAAATTCATTTCGAGAAGATTCCGCTAACTTTCAAGAAGACTCGAACTAGCCAGATATGAAAACACTCGTGTTTTATCCCGGCGAATCAATTTGCTCGAGCTCACTCCGTGCAACGTCGACAATATCATTCTTGCAGGCAGAGAAGCGCGATAAATCGGTATGCCTGTAAACTATTTGCTGCATAGAGCTGTAATTGGCCGTGTACCTACTGGCCTTTCGCTATCGCCTTCCCTCTTCTGCGCTAATCCGCCTCTTTGCACTCGAGGAGCTAATGAGCTGTGATACGCATCAAACAGCGTTAGAACCCGCTTCCGTCGCGCCGGTTCAACGCGTGATCGAAACCAAAGTCGATAACTCCATCCGACCCGAATGAGGATTTGCAGATTAAATCGGGACAAGACGACGGACTACAAATAATTGTCAGATTTGTGGAATAAACTGTTTTCTTCAGATACAATTTTTGGATGTTTCATAAATTATTTCTTTAATTTTTTTCCTCTCTCCTTCTCGTTTTTTTTCTACTGTAAGAACAAATTGCGCTTTCAGTGTTGCAATCTGGTGACACGAAATTGCTTGCTGTTCGGTCGACCGTGGCTTCGCTTATTAAACAATTAATACTAGCAATCTGTACGAGCGATTTGTTCGCGCGCGGGACCGCACGCTGCGAACTACAACCATAACTCAGATGTTACCAAACGCGCACGGACGTTTATCTCGGCCTCTCGTAAACGTGGATCGTTCCTTAACAACGGCCGTAAAAAATTGCCGGCATGATCCACGATAGATCAGGGGACACACCAGCTTGTGGTACCGAACGATCACCTGCGCGCCGCGCGCGCTCCGATCCTTTTTCACGGACGGACGACACGGCCGACATCGGCCGACCTCCTCCAGCGAGAGAGAAAGAGCGAACAAGAAAAGAGAACAAAGGAGGAGGAGGTGGCGAGTATAGAAGTTTAAGATAGTGTTCCGCAGTGGTCCTTCGACCAAAGTCGGCCGAGTACCGTCGCGCCGGCTTGTTCCTACGAAATCGGTCCCGACAATCGGAAATTGAGTTCTCACGGGCTGAACCGACGTGCCACGCCGCCCACGCGAGTGCGTATACGCGCTTCGTCCGGAGGGAACTCCATTCGGGAATTTATACCGCGCCGGACAAATTTTATCAGGCTTCGGTGGCAAGCGTCGCACGCCCACGCACGCTCGTAAATCACGGTTAGGTCGGTCATGCGTTCCCGCAGTAAATCGATCTGTCGTACTATCATCTCGGACTCTCGCGCGACTTGCTGCTCCTTTGAACCGCTGTGGGACCGCGAGATTTTCGGAATTTTTAGGCCTTGAGCAATAGAAACTTTGAAATTGTGCTACTTAGATATATTCGGAAACTATCAAATTTTAAAACTTTCCCTAATAGCACAAAATATTGGCGCAATGTTGGAAAGTAATGTAAAAGCAATATTTCCAATATTGTAAAATAGACGCTTCACCTTATTTATCTAGGCCAATTTGTCTAAGCAGTAATATTGGTTCAACATTAGGCCAATGTGAAATCAATTAATTTTTCATGTTGGACATTAGTTGCATTTTGATTTGGAACCAATACTTTATGACCAATATTGACGTTACATTGAAAAAACATTGGTAAACGCATTCCCAATATAACCAATGTTTAACCAATATTAAACCAATGTACTAATCCTAGTAGCTACCTAGTCCTACCAATGTATTGGTAGGACTAGGTAGCTACTAGGATTAGTATACAGAACGTTGATTCTTCTTGCACTTCTAGATTGTCACGCGTTCCGTTACGACTGATGATTGATGTGCCAAGTACACGAGATGCAAGAATGAGTTCCTTTTCCAAAGTAATGAGTGGAAGATGTAGGTAAGTAAGTACGACCATCTCTAAATAGCGCACTTATTTACTCAGTTTGAGGGATTCACACTCACCAAGACTCGCGGTCATAGTCTCAAGATCCTTGGGCTTCCTCTTCCTAGGCCTGCCCTTCTGCCTGGGCGGCGGGACCACGGCGGCGGCGCCATTGAAGTAGGGCACCTTCGGGGGCGATGAGGCGTCGGGTATGGAGGGCGTGGATGGTTGCAACGGCACCGGGCTGACATGACTGTGCGGGTGCTGGGGATGCATCGAGTGATGAGGGTGCGGTGGCGCGTGTTGATGGTGATGATGATGATGATGATGGAGGTACTCGGGCGAGGGGAAGGGTTGGCCGGGGTAGTGCGGTCCGGGCGGGTAAACCGGGACTGGCGGGCTCTGCGCCGGGTGCAGCTCGGCGCCCATCTCGTAGTGCAGCCGACAGAGCACGGCGCCGTCTCGCATGCCGAAGTGATCGCCCTTCGTCAAGAGCACCGCGCACGCCGCGCACGAGAAGCAACGCACGTGGAAGACGAGCTCGCGCGCGCGCATCACCAGTTCCGACGCCAGGATCGCCGCTTGGCAGCGCGCGCACCGCTTCATGCTGCCGAACATCCTGCGAACATTGAACAAAAGGTAATCAATATTACGTTGTAACGCATACCGAGTATCCGCTGATGCGAATTGCATCAAGTGAAGGTCACCAAAATAATTATATACATAAGACGCTTAAGCTGGTTGCTGGAATGTCAAAACTTCGCTCGGCATAATCCATCATGTTCGAGCGTCCTACACCTACTATCATTTATTTTGATGAGCCAATAAAAATTATTTTCAAAATGTTACCTAAGTTTAAGTTTTAGACACTACAACAAAATCGTTCTTTTCGTCTACGTATTAGTTTAATTTTCACAGTTTAACGATGGACAGGATTAAAAACTTGCGGTGACACAATTAACTACGAAGTATGCGATCGAATATCGAAATGTACAACGCGTACACGATTATTAAAGCTGCACGCGGTACCGCTGTTCTCCCATAAATCTCTCGCGTTCGATTAATCGAAGGAGAAGAAGATAAATAATCTTCACCTTAAGAAAATGAGTCTCATCGCGAGTAGTAGCGCGTTATCCGGCATAAACACATTCCGCACGTCTGATCACTATCGCGTTCGCGATATCCCCTTCGGTATCGACCAATGTCCTCAATAGAGTTCCGCTAAAAAGAGACCGCGTCGAGCGTCGCAGGGAGCGAGAAGAAGAAAGCGAGAAAAAGAGCTGGCAAAGGAAAGGAAAAAAAAAGGGAAGAAAGAAAAACGCGAGAGGACGTATAGGTCGGGCGATATCGCGAAGGCCGGCGAAGATACGTCCGGTGGCCCTGCGCGAAGGGGGAGCAGAAAGGCGAAAAGGAGTGAGGAAGGGGAGGAGAAGGAATATACCGATGCACCGGGCGCCGTGACATCGCTACTGCATTAGCGGCACCCTGCAGTCTCCATTACCGGAGCCGGTCGACTATCTGGCCGACAACCACGCCGCGGCTACCTACCTAACCACTTATCTCGCACCGCGCCTTCCAAATATATTACCACCCCCTCGCCCCGCGCGCTCCCCTACTAAAGAACCTAGATAAAGACGTGGCTCGATCTTATAACGCCGATCCTGGAGCCGGTCCCTCCCCCCCCCCCCCCCGGGTATACGCGTATACGCCAGTGCGCGGGCCCTTTACGGCGCCCCGGTGCCGGAGTATCGGATCGGAAATGGACGATTTCGGTGACAGTCAGAACGAACGGCGCGATACGCGCGGAGAGAAAGGACACGGTAGAAAAGCTCTCGCGCGGTCCTCAACCTCTGCTGTAAGGCCTCGTGGGCAGTTATACTTGGTCCCGCTGTGCTAGAGATTTCCTTTTTTTCCCTACATATTTCAGTATTTTATTGCTCCTGTTTTTTTTTTTACGCGCTTGGGTCAGATCGTCGACGTTCAGAATAGACCGCTGATGGCAGCGAAAAAGGAAGGGAAAAGTAAAGTCGAGAGACGCTCCGTTTCTTTTCGAGACTACAACAACCAATCAGATGTTTCATCTTTTTACTAGAAAGAGATCAGATGTGATTTCAGCTTATTTTCGTTCTACGTGCCTGATTTCCCTTTCTGCTGCCATTCTGAGTTAATTTCGGATATGTCACCATATCTTGATTCACGTACTTGCATCTTCGAATTGACAAGTTCTAGAATTTCAAAGCTTCGACGTTTTCAACGCTAAGATTTCACTCCAGATTCGTCGAGGGTCGTCGAGCGATTGAACAATACTCTCGCGATGTTGCAAGTGAAATTTCCATAGACTAGAGATATCGACGAGAATGAGATTGATGAGAACAAAGGGAGGATGTGAATACATGAAATACCATTTGCGATAGAATCTATGTGATTGGAAAATGGAGAGACGCGGAATAAACATGCGTAAAAGAAACGGCTGCCGGAATAATCTGCATAAATGAGAAGTTACGTAAACATCATATCAAACATCATATCGTTGAAATATCATACGAATAAGACAAAAATAATCATTCTGCTAAAACCTAGATTCTAGATTTCGTAACGTTAATCAGAACGAAAATAAATCGCGAGGGGGAAAAAAAATATGTACATAACAAAATGCGAATATATACAATTTAGACTTCACAAAATTGAGTAGGCTAAAATGGCGAAATATTTATACAAAGGGAAGATATACTTTCTGGTGACAATCTGAAAACGGAAGAGAATCGTAAATTTGGGGGACTGTTTGCGAGACCGAAACTTAATCTGTGGGGACTAACCGTGCTAAGTCTTTTGCTCCTTCGAGGGTCTCTTGACTCGAGACACATTGTTATCGTTTCTGATCCTATTGCTGTACCCTACTCTCAATGGGGCGATGACTATACGGGTGAGGCTGGTTTGTCTCCAACGGCGTGTAAGACCGCATATTTTCACCTAATCGGATCTGTCGCGCCCTGTTCGCTAATCGAGCGAGATACCGCCGGTTGAAGAAAATTGAAAGTGAAGAATACGTGATAGCGGTAAATGGAAAACAACTCTCCGGAGAGCTATGAAAAAAAAAATCTTTCAAATAAACGACATGGAATATTTATTTCCCAAAACCAAGATTTATTTTGATTTTAATAAAACACGTATCACACGTGTACGAAAATGTTTTTCTACAAAAATAAGCAGTGTAAACGGTAGCCTTTTAACCTCAAGGGAAATTGAGGGAAGAAGAAAAATCACGTAACGACAAATAATTTATTGACAAAGTTAACAAGTGTACCGAGAGTAGCGCGATCTTATCTCACGGGAATTTGAATCGGACGCATCAGTAAGACTCTCGGTCGCTAATCTATCGTCAACAGGTGAGATCGGCGGATTTTCCGGAGGCGAAGTGGATTCACATTCCCGGGGCTACTGCATGCGGCAACATGAGACGCGCGCAGCGTGAAACAGCACGAGATATATATTCGCAATATAACGCGCGGGGCGCGGGCCGAAGCCCTCGGCAATTCAGCCGGTGTTACCCTCAAAATCCCATATAAAACATCCTTCCCCTCTTATTTATATTTCTCTCGGTGAAACACCACACCCCGTACTTCTGCGTACGAGCTACCCGGGTCCGACCCAGGTAAAACGTTTTGCCGCGACGATCGGGGAGGGAAAACGGGGCCGACCGAAATCCGCAGACTTTGGGGCCCCCCCGTCGTACGCGACCTGGAGGCGGTTTTTCAAGACCTTTCGTCACCTCTAAGGCCCCGTCGAGCCTGAATGAATGAAACCGGGGCCCCGGGAACGACCTCATTCGGGGTCTTCATCCTCGGTCCGGGGACAAGACGATGGGGAGTGGGAGGGGAAGGGAGGGAGGAAGGGGGGAGGGAGGAAGGAACGCCCGCAGAGTTTTACAAGATGCGCCATATGCGATACATTATTATACAATGCGGGAGAGAGGCGCGCTCTATGAGCGCGCCGCGGTCTCCCTCCTCACCGAGGGGGAGAAAAGGGCGGCGGAAATCCTTTATAAAGCTCGCGCTGGCGCGGCGGACCGCTCGCCGCGCGTTCGCACACTCGGACCACGTGGACTCGCATCGCCTCTTTCTTCTCTTCGTCCTTTCCGGCCCCGAAGATGAGAGAGAAGGGCAGAGGCTCCTTTCTGCCTCGCTCTTCCCGGGCAGGGGAAAAGAGGGCGAGATGCGGAACGCGCTTACGACGAGCGGGATTCTCTTCTCCCGTGAGACAGATTCGCGTTTCGCGCGTGACGTCCGACTCCTGAGTAGCAGTATGATAATCGCCGGTCGCGGGATTCGCGAAGTGCATTCGACGCCGCTGAGAACGACTTCCTCGTTCCTTCGCGCGAGAGACAGCGAGAGAAACAAGCGGAGAGCCGCACGTTTCTCCCCGCTGGCTACCGCGCAGCCGATTTCTCACGGCGGCCGAGGCTCGCCGTTTACACGACGACACATTTAGCGTCCGGCGAGAGAAGTCGGGGAGTATCGAGTGTCACACTTTAGCGTCCTTACGCCCGTGCATTCGCGTCCCGTCCACCTTTGTAAGCTCGCGGCGCGCGTCGCCAGTGCATTTCTCAATCCGCGCGCGCACATTTATTTCGCGCGTCGCCGCCGCACAATCGAGCGGATCTGCCCGATTAGATCTGCGCCGTGGTTAACGTCAGATACATTAATTACCGGGCGTTGCCGGGGGGAGCGGGGAAATTCCACTCGGCAGTAGCAGCGGCAGCAGCTCGGCTGCCACGGCGGCCTTTATCGGTGGAAATAATAATTTACGGCAAAACGGTGTCGCCGGGCAAGGCCGGGGCCGCTTAATCCTCCTGAACGCGCTCGCGCAGAAAACGGGTTGCCGCGCAGCAGAAATGTATCGCGGAGGCCGCGGCGCGCGAGATACAGGGTGTCCCCGAGATGCGAACCTTCCCCGTCTTACGACCGCTCTACGCGCCGATTACGGAGCCGCTTTCCGCGGAGAATTTCAGCGCGCGTTCATCTCCATAGGAGGCGCAGCCGCTCCCATTATCCGTGTTAACTACTGCCACACACGGTTTGAATAATATGTCAGTATTATCGATCTCGCATCGAGATTGAAAATTAATAAATTAATCGAGTAAAAAATTCGCGATGAAAATACGCGATGACATTTATTCTTGTTCTGCGCTGATATTTGTGCGGAAAGTACTATTTATAGCGGTAATGATCGTACCGACAGTTTTTATGTAAGCCAAAGTTTATTCTACGATATTTATATCGAAAATTATTTACATTAATGTGTCGTTTACATGCTACGAATGCGTGTACGAATAAAATATTTGAGTGTAGAAATGTTACCATCATAAAAATACTGTATTTACAAAGATACAAGGTATTAAATTTTATGTTACATATCATATGTTAAATTTGAACAGAGCTATTCACATTGGTTGAATATCGCAACTCGTATGGATATCGCTAAATCTTCGTAGCTTTTGGACATTCAGCTGACTAGCACGACGGAAACATCAGGCACCATAAAAGCGCATGCAGAATTTGTATCAAGGTTACTAATTATCACAACTGTCTTCACAACGCAACGATATCCTCGGAATTTACTCCAAATTCGCGAGCATATAGTTCCAATTTTTAAGCGAAAACTCGAAACTTTTCATGAAGAAACTATTTTACATGTATTACAACATGTAACAATTATTTTAGGATTTTTATATGTCTTCAACTTATAAATTTTACTAGATGTACGAATTATAAGCGGATTTGTGAATAGAATCGAAACAAATTCGATTTCGAATTAAATTTTCCCAGATTTACATTATATATGCGCTAATTTAAATATGCTAAAGTATTTCTAGTATCGTTTTTTTAATAGACAAAAACATTAACAGAAAAATAAGAATTTAATAAAAACAATAATAATAATAGACCATAATGCACTTCAAAAAAAAGTATTAGCATATATTATCTATGCCTATAGTACGTAAATAATTATTTAATATACCCGTAAGATGGAATTAAAGATAAATTGTAAATTAAAATATTTGTGATATTTGCAATGATACAATTAAAATAACAGTACATCAAGGTTTGATAATTAAGGAAAAGTTAGAAGTTAAACAATAAAGTTAAAAAGTTAGAAAGTTTTAATTTAAGTTAATTTAATCTTAACATAACTTTAACTAAGTTAGGTATTGTTTGTGTAACTTTTAACGTAATTTACAACTACATTAATTTTATAAACTATTAACTTTAACTTAATTTAAAAAGTTAAAAAAAATTTTACAGAAGAAATAACACAATTAAAAGCAAAAAGACAGTACCATAAGTTAAAATAATATAAAATAATGTATTAATAATAGAACAGGAAATCGCAAAAAATGAAGCAGGTAAGATAGAACAAAAATACAGTAGAAAAATTCTATAATTAATTCAACAAATAAATCATGAAATTATAAGAATGATTTAAAAGATAACTGTAATAATGTAGAAGAAAATGTAAGAAAAACAGTAAAAATTAAAATATGACTAGTAAATTAAATAAAAATTTATTTAATAATAAAAATATCAAATGATAAGTACAAATATTAGAAACAATGATACCAAAAAGTTTTGGAAAGCAGCAAATAATTACGTATAAGAATTGATATGCGCGTAAGACATAAATAAAGTAAATAGGCGATCACGTTTCGAAAACGAACTGTCGATAATTCGCGCTTTTACCACAGTTCGAATTCGAATTCACTACACACCACCACTATCTTCCCATTATGTACTCGTTGCCCGTCGTAATCATGAATTTAGAAACTAACGTTTCCCGCGATCGAGGATCGTGAAAACCGCTGTCAGCGGGTCTTAACAGCGGGCGAGACAGGCACGCTGCTCGCGTGTACAGCGTTATTAACGATACAAGCGCTCGCCGGAAGTGCCCGGCGAAAGAGTACCTGATGAATGATTTTCGCGTTAATCCCGAGCGACTCGTTCGACACGGCGCTGGCTCGCAGGGTTCGACGCGCTCGGCGTACTCCGCGTTCTCGAGTTCCCTTTTCTTTTTTTTCGGTCTTTTTCATTTTTTTTTTCTTCCTTCGGCTTCGCGCTACCTCCTCGCACGTTTTATTTTATGAATAATGTAGCGACAGCCCGTGGACGTTCCAGGCCGGGGACCGCGGGGACGACGAAGCTTCGCGCGCAACCGCCTGCGCACGGCGGTGCATGGACACACGCTGCGCGTGGGACGCTCTACGTGGACCGCTACCGGCAACAGTGCTCGCATTAATCTAGATCACGGGCGCTATATTGCCGGACCGCCTTCTTATTGGCATACCACACGGGGCCCCTCTCCCGTCGGTTAATGTACACGTAATATATTGCGGGACGTTGACGCCTATCCTCATTCCCGACATCTCGATTCTCGCACCGGCGATCACTCGGTGACTTCGCTCGCGTTCGCTGAGCTCTTAAGAGATTTTGGACAGTTTCGACGAATCCTCTGATTAGAATTGGTCCATGCAAGCTTTCGCGTGTTGTAAAAAACAAGAATAAGGGTGATTAGTTATGGAAATGTTTTTCTTGTAAAATATGTTTGTTCACGCGTGTACATATTTTCGTTATATTTTTAAAATTAAAAAATTAATCGTTGCTTTTTCTTAGAGTATTCTATTTTATCTCACTCAAGTAATTACAATTGTCATGATTCATCAAACTTCAGTCAAGATCTTGACTTTATTATGACAAGTGTTGATTCCTATAAATTCTAAACATTCCCTTTTACATTTTTTATTTTCAAACGTAATAAATTGATCCTTTTCTCTCCTCGAATCTTCGAGTTTTTCAAAATTCTCAGATTTTTTACTCCACGAGTTTTACTTGACCGAACCTTACGATTTGCGAATCAAATGCAAATCTTAACAAATCTTCCGCTCCTTATGCTCCTCTTGTAAGAAAGCCAATGCTTCACTCCTATTTTACCGATGTCATCGCAGAAATGTAACTCCAGCCTCATCCTCCGGTTTTCAACTTAGCTTGCTATGTTAAATAAAAGCCAATGGCGATCCAGCAGCGGGGAAACGACTCTCCGCTCTCGTACATCGATGGTGCACGAGGCTTATACACGCAGCTAGCGGACGCGTGGATTTATGCTTCCGCGTTTGGGGACAATCTTGTATCGTATCTCATCGGACGTTGTAATAGATGCGGGAAATTATAAAGTTGTAATTTATCCGGAACGCGTTTATCCCGCGTTCGCCACAACGGCAACTGTGCATCTCAAACGTGATTTATGATTCCATCTGATAAAAGGATGATCAAACCTCCTCTTATCCGAGAGCTCCAGAGAGGACACAAGGATAATCCTACCTTATCTGCATGAAGTGTACCAGCTTCGAGAACATTTCAGATTTATGCAACAGATTTGTCCCGTGCAAAGTTGAATCGCAGATTTGTTTCGTCAATAGAGTCGAAATTGATGAAACTTCGAAGTCCTTTCAAATCTGAAGGCTTCACGTTCTGAAGATCGACAAAAGCACCCGAGCTCTCGCATTCCTCGCATTTCGTCGTACGCCGCGGCTAACTCACTTACGTAACCCGCCCTTTTGCGCCATAAATCTTCGCCCTCTCCCTCCCCCTCCTCCTCCCCGTTTACCTACCGGGGCAACACCGCGCGCGATGTAACCCACACGTAGGATTACGAAGTCGCGGGCCTGTAAGTCACGCGAGCGGGCAATCTCCAGCTGTCCATCTTGCGCGCGGTGGCTCACACAACGGTAACACGATACTTTCGCGGGCGGGAGAGGGACGCGGGTCGGGAGGCGGGATGGTTGTTTATGCGGTGACGGTCGCGATTTCGCTGGGCGAGCGGCGCGAGCCTCGTCGTCTCGGCTTCTCGTCGGGATCGTCGCGGGAACGTCGCACCCCCTGCCGAGATACGCGCCGAATCCCCCGGCGAATACGGCGATGAGCGACGACCGACCGCTCGTAAAAACCACCAACAAATTCCCGTCGGGACACAAAAACGGTTCTCCTTCTCGAGCTGAACTTTTTCAGCGATTTGTTGTGTGTGTTGTGAATATTATAGCTTAAATAATTCAAAAAATATTATATTAAAGTTCAAAAATTTTGTAAACCCCACATGTACTTGAAAATATCAAGACAAAGAATTTCTCCCTAGTAGCATAATACATTAGCAGTACATTGGCTAATATTGGCTAAACATTGATTATATTAGGAATGCATTACCCAATGTTTTGTGCTACTAGGGTTAAATTATCTGCTTGGATTCTTAGAAGCAGAAAAGTCGACTAGATTTTTTTTTACCTCAAGGTTCTATAAACTTTTTTGTGCTTCTAAGACCAAAAGAACCCAATTTTAAGAAAATCCGCCAAATGGGCAACACCGTTATGTATCTGCTTTTCTTTACGACTTCAACTTCTTTCGGAATGTTTTTCGAGACAATTTGCGTGATATAAAATTATCGAATTTTACTTTTGCGCGGAAGAGGTAATCGGTGTCCTCTCCAACGTAGTGCCGATAGGGCAACGTTGATCATGTCCGACCTAGCGTCGCCGGTTTCGCCGAATTAATGTCACAGGGGTGCCCGGTGGTGCGGACGGACAAACGGATGCTAGCGGGGCGCCATTGTCCGTGAATCTGATAACGCGGGTTGGTACATCTCGCCGACGCAAGGTAGACGACATCGTTCGCGTTTCTCTTCGGCGATGCGTAAAGCGGGGCCCCCGCGCGCGTGCAGGTGTCACTGGTACAAATACGCCGGCTATCTCACCGGGATCTACTACATCGAACTATCGCGCCGATCATTCGCCTTATGTTATCCGTAATAAAGAGACTAGCTGTATTCCAACTGAGCGGACATAATTCACTCGTCGAGACCTTCCAGAAAGAAGACCCCCATCCCTTCCGACGTCCTTGATATCTTAATCAAGTTGTACACAATCAGTTTATGAAAAACTATTTTGCGTTGCACCTTTAAAAAAAAATTGCCGATATCGCCTGTGTTTCTGATGAGTACTTGGTTGATAAGAGTAGCGAAGAAAGTATTTCATATGCTCCCAAAGATAAGAAATTCAAAGTCTGCTCACAGTTAAATCTTGGAACCTAGAGATGAACCGATCGGACAGATGAGTTTCGTAATTTTAAGATCCAACACATTCAAGATTTCGCGACTTCACGGTCTAATGCAGTTCCATAATATAGTGTCGCGATCAAGGAGATTCGCGTTATTCAGAAGTTCCGAAATGTCAAAAGGTAGCAATCACGAAGTTCCCTTGAAGTTTCGAAGTTACAGGACAACGTTTCAATTTCTCACAGTATCAAGTCCCCGAAACTCCAAAAGGGCGCAGAGGAGAAGGCCAAATAGGAGTATCATAAAATTTCTAAAGTTCTCCAAAGTTCCAAAGTCACGACGGCGAACAGGCAGGAGGCACAAAACCCGGACCATGGGTACGATTACCGTGTGCCAAGAAAAAGGGTCGGGAGATACCGCGACACCGAAATGGCTACCGATGATGCATGTGTCCCCGCGATGCGTTACGATGTGCGAGAGTCGCTCGGCCGGTTCGGTCGTCGCGCGCGTATTATGTTACCCTGCTCGTTCCGTCGTTGCCGCGACACGTGTGTCGGCCGACCGAGGTCGCGACTCCGTCGTCATATTTATGTCCCACGGCCGCGTATGCTCTGCCCTTTCGGACAGAGAAACGTCGTGATTTCCGGGAGACAGCGCGGAGAGATTCCAACTGATATAGCTTATCGCCGTCGTCATCAAAGGGAGCTAATCGTCGCCGAAGGGTGCTTTCATAAGCTCAAATCTGGAAGACTGGGTATATCTAGGGATCCATCAAACGTTAGGATCTTCGGGACAATTTGGACTCTTAAAGCCTTGGAATCACGTCACTTTGCAAATCTAAATCGGATTTCTCTCTTTTTTTTAATTTTTTAATTTTGAAACGTCTGACATTGCGAGCGTTGCTTTGGAAAACGTACCAATTTACTTTTCTTAACAACGTAGCACTGATCTTGTTTTAACGAGGGTGTCGCGATACCGATCCGCGTTTTATAGGAGAAGCGCGATTCTCGCGGATGCAATGAAAGCGAGATGCTTCCAGCGAGTTCACCGCATCTTAATTATAAAGTCTAAATTATGAGCGGGTTCCCGGCGTTGAAATATTTGTGTGTTCACCGGCCGAGGGTTACGGCTCAATTACCACTTGCTATTTCCTTTGCGAGCTGTTGATTTAAGACGACCACTTCCTGCAACGGAAACAGCGTCTGGCGATCATCGCCGCCGACAGAATTCGCGAGGAACTTGTTTCGCGTCCCTTTAGCAAGATCCCCCGTTACTGATAACGATCAAACAGTTTCACTTTCGAAACCAAGGAGAATTCAAACACGTAGAATCATAAGCCTAATAGTACTAAATGTCCACGAAACAGGAGACAACTGTTTAAACCGTTATTTATATCAAGACGTTTAAGAAGAGCATATGAGAAGTTTGGAAGTTTAAAAATATAATTAAAGTAGGATTATTAATAAATTAACAACACAAATGTTTTAAATTGTACTTAAAAGTGTCCCCTGTATTCAAAGATTCAGACATCGTATTGAGATAACAATATTTGATATTAGTGACTATAATGTTGAAACAAATGTTGAAATAATTATGGTTCAAAATTATATTTTTATATGTTCAATAGTACAAGTTATATTCATTTTAATTATTATTTAACATTTCATTACAGTTACACATATATCGAATAGCAAATATTTTTCTCTTAGTCTAGAAAGACTCAAATTTACGGAGTGAAACAATCCGTCACGTGCCAAGAGTATTGTATTATTACTAAGAAATTCGTTTTTGTAATGCAGCTGAGATATTATACAAACTGATTAGAAGAAAGAGAGAGAGAGAGAGAGGGAGAGCTTTTAAGACTGCTATGAGTAAATCGAAAGGGAAGAAATAACGGTTGAAGATAATTAATCACGTTTAGCTGTCTTTCCATGAACAGAACTAACGAAAATGTATAAAATACGAAAACGCTATTTTTGTTTAATTTCGGAAACTTTTGGATGCTGCAAAAGATTGAAAGATTTAAAGAATTTAATGATCTGAGTTTCAAGATGAAGGAGCAATCGGGTCAAAAACTGGAAAAGACTTAGAATCGCGGCTCAAAGAATCACGATTGAAAAGCCACGTATTCCTCAATCACATTGTTCTCTCCTTTCTTCTTACTTCCCCTCCCCCTTCCCTTTCCTTTCCGCTCCGTACGCCGACTGGCAACTGTAGACGCGGATGGGAATCGAAGCGTGTCTATTCTCCTGATCGCTGATAAATCGCGCTAATGCGTTTAATGAATGAGCAGATACACGTTCCAGATCCGGTGGTACGTGCATCTGAATTCCGTATGCCACTCAATGCTCTTTCCCTTTTTTTTTTTACAGAGGGAAGGTAAATGCACCGGCCGCGTGCGTTATTTACGTTAAGTGCTGCGTGAAATTAGTAACGAATGAATGCAGATGATTATCGTGGTGGTTGCGAAGAGATACCGGAATCAAATAACTCGCGTTTTTGTCCATCTCGATAAAAAATTAGTATTGTGCAACAATGTTGGCGTGTGATGCACAATAACGGCTTCATTAACGGCTTAAGGGGTCAAACGCGAAGATTATCGCAGATTACACTCAACTTTCTGGTACGCAAGCGCACTTACTAGTCAAACATCCCTTTCAAGGCGCTTGCCGAATCTATTTACGTTCGATCCAGTTTTTTATAATAATTGTACAGAGCAGAATGACTGTTACCATCGCGGATAGTTAAATATTATTCGAGAAATTAGAACTCTCGGGAAGTTGAAGGATGATCGCGCGGCTCTTGATCGCGGGGATTCACGACGCTTCGCCGCGAAGTTCTCTTACGACCGCCATGTGTAAAAGAGTCGCGCGCGATAAATTATGCGTGTCCAGCGTCCCACGTGGTGCGAGTGCGGCCGATAAATAACCAGTGGCGAAGGAAAGTGCGAGGGCTGAGCGCCCTACACCAGCGCGATCGCCTCAACGGCTATCCATAACGAAAATAAACCTACCGCGAAATCTACATTCTGACAAATCCGATCCGACGTATCCTTCGCTACTCGGAATCGTCGGTAAGTTTAACAACTTCGTTTCTCTTATTCGGTATTACGTGGAAAGCCCGCGAATTTTTAGCATGTTTTCGGAGAAAATGTGCTGCTCTATATGTGTAGACCTCAATATATTGTATAAATTTTATCTAAACTGTATATTGATAAAAATTTTTATTATCAATATTACATATATAAATTTTAAATTCATATATGTATATCTTTTCATGTCTATTTAACTATTTTAATTATTAAATTATTAAATACTTTTAATTCTCTCTCAAAATTTGCATTTTTACACACAAAGAAAATTTTCTTGTAAAATTTATTCTGAAAATGGTAGTTATAGGACAACTTCATATTTCGAAAAATTCTATATAATTTTCTCAGATTTATTAATATCCATTTCATATATTTTAAATTTTAATGCAATAAAATATAAATATGTATAAGCAGCTTATTTTCATTCAAGTAGTTAAATGTCTCAATAATTTCAAAATGTTAAACAATTTATAATTCTTTTTTGTTTTAAATAAAATAAAAATGCCAAGTAGCAACAAACAATATTTTACATAAATGATACAAATGATACGTAATGTTTTCTGATTTGATCGTAATAATTTTATGTATCATGCAACCATTTTATCATTATAATTGATCGGCGCATACTTTAGACTATTGATAAACAATATATAATACATTTATCAATACAAGAAATGACTTAGAACATGAAAACCAAATCACATTAGCAATTGTCAAATGGATTGACGATTACTTTTTAGCCAACCAGAGCAAAGCAGTCATCGATTAAAATTGCCGTTTAGAAAATACTCTATTTCTAATCGTAGCCAATAATAAATAGTTTTTGTTATAATAAACGTTTGAAAAATTTTTTTCGTGTAAGTTTTTGAATTTCGTAAAAATCCATAGCTTGAAACTATTATAGACGCTCGGCAATGAATTAAAGCTGCAGCAAATGCAATTTTTCATACATGCAATACACATATTTCACGTCTTCTGAAAAATTCTAGAACTTTGTGTTTGGTGTGTATTATGCCTGCGAAAACGTGAATTTTTACAATTTTGTGTTTCTTCATTCACGCCTCGATTAACAGCAAATATACAACTCGCCGAGCGTCGCGGATCGAAGCACGACGAAGGCGCGCTCGAGAAAAATGTATGGCTAGAGGGAGAGAAAAAGAAGAAGATGGAACAAGGGGAGAAGGAGAAAGAAAGGAACGGAACAGTCCAGGAAGCTCTTACTTCCTCGGCGTGCAACGATCTCTTTACGGGCAAGCAATTTTTACGACGGAGCCACCCGGGCGGGCCGAAGTAACACGCAAGGTGACGAGGTACTTTCGACATGTAACGCGGCGATATTCGTATTCTTCTCCCGGAAAGTGACTCGTTAAGGCTTTAAGAGCCGTCGACACGCAGGGGCATCCTCGGCCTTGCGATCGCCTCGAGCGATCGGAGGGACAGTGAATCGTAATGGCCATCTGTTTGAAGACTGAACGAAATTTTAAATTTAACGTCACTTATACACCCTTTCAAGATTTTATGAGGTAAGAGTTTCAATAAAAGTTTTCAGTAATACATAGGGTAAAATAGTTGCCATAATAGAGTATTAGGGTAACAAACGTTACTGTGTAGATTAATAAACCAGAGAAAAATATATACAATTTTTCGAAATATAATGTTGCCCTTTGACTACCATGATTTTAAGAGTAAGTTTTATAAAGAATAAAGGAAAGTTAAATATAAGTAAGCAACAGAAAAAATTTTTTTTACTAAAATAAGTAGATCACTATATCTAGGTTTTATTTTATTATGTGTATAAATTTTTTTTTATTATAATAGATGTAATTATTTAGAAGAGACTCATATTCAAGACAGAATATATTAATGCTCTGCAGAGGAAATTATACAAGTGATTGCATGCTCTGAAAAAATTAATTTCTTTCAAACTTTTTAGAATACAAAAAGACACTTTTCTTTTGAAAAGCCATTCACTAGTCATACAAATAGTCTAATTAGGGTAATCTGCGAATTAAATATAAGAATTTAATTGGCAAATTCCAATCTATAGAACTTCTGGTTATTTTCGATAAACTCTTCTTCATTAAAAAGTTATAATACCTTAACTTAAATAAGTAATTAGTATCCACACCAAGAAATGACATTCTGATACATTAAATATAAAGGAATTAATTACGTTTAACTGGTAATTGTTATGTTAATTTTAAATTTGTTAATTTTAGCAGCAGACATACTAGTCTATATCAGATTTTCAATTTATGCAATCAAAATTTTTTCCAGTGTTAAAATTCACAACTCAATCCTACTATTACTTGAATAGTTTCATCGCGGACAGAATTAGATTGATAATTTTTTCCGGTGAAAAACGGATATTTTCCGGAACCGTAAATGGTCTTCAAAATGGATATTCAATAATCCAATGTAAAACAAGCGTTTGAATGGATGTTACGGCGAAGTCGGGCTCGTTGTAGGGACACGCGACGTTCCTAGCCGCTAATAACAGCCGCGGTCGCCGCAAAACGCGAGGCGGCGGCGAGATAAGGCTTTGGGCTAAAACCGTGTCGTGACGGGATGTCTGTGCTATTCCATTCTCGGTGTCGGCTATACGCGTATGACTTGCTCGCCCGCGGAACTCGCGTGCTGCACTCGAGAGTGCGCGCGACGTGTGAACGCGACGCGCGCACGCCTTCTCCACGAGATGTCGTGTTTCCCAAACAAGAAACGTACACATAACAAGTTTGCGACAACAGAAAAATCTCGAGTCTCACAAGCTCGGTAAGCGGAGAGCGTCTCGAGTGCCGGAGAAACGGACGCGGCGTGGAGACACTCTGTACCTCCGGCTCGAGAGAAATAAGCTAAATCGTTGCCACATTTTTCTTTACGATCACGTCGCAAAATCGAGGCGCCGAGAAGGCCTCAAGAATCGAGCAATGAATCTTGTACGTAACGTCTCTCCCCTCCCTACAAATCTGTACGCGCGCGGTGTAAAGTAAATCTTACTGCATATTTATTTATACTATTATGCTATTAAGATCACATCAGGTATCTAACGAACCGAATCACCGTAAGTGACGAGTTTTTGGCTAATTCAGTTCCCCGAACTGCGCGCATGCATGTGACTCCCCGCTCTTCCTTCCTTCCTTCCTTCCTTCCTCCTTATCCGCGCTCGGACGAGTCGACGTCGGAGCACGCGTCCGACGGAACCAGCTGCTTATCCCAGGATCTCGGGTTCACCCTCTAAGATCGGCCAATGCGATTTTGGAGAGTGCGCAGCGCGAGAAAGGGAGAACGTGGGGAGGCAGTTCCCGAAATTGCGACAGAACCAACGGGCGAGTTATGTTCGCTGACGACGATTTTAAGACGATAAGACATTAAGGAGACACCGATGAAGCCACGTAATTGATGAGTTCGTGGCGTGACGACGCCGCAATGGCGGATACGCCAAAATTAAATCTATATAACGTGAAGAGGCGTTTCGGTGTTCGTAACTCGCAAATAATAAATAGAATTAAAGTTTCATAGGATTTGTAAGATTTATTAATATCGAATTAGATTATAAATTAACAGTGAATGTGAGAAAAATGTTTCGAGTATACTGATAGCACGCAAGATGTTCGAGTAACAAGATGAACAGATTGCATTTTGAGATCAAACAAAATTTCTAGTTATCACAGGACTCGATTTTTTATAGTTAAAACGTTCAAAGATTTTACATTTTTAAAGTGGGTCTATACACCGAGAAAAAATAATTGCAGTACATAATATCACTATAATTTATAGTGATTTTTAGACCTGACCATATTTTTATAGCTATTCAACAATATAAATTATAGTTTGTTTAAACCATGTTGAAATTCTTTATAATCATAATACTGATTTATATAATTTATAATATAGTTGTTATAACTAAAATGGAGATTTTAATATAAGACGTACCATAAAACAATCACTATAAGCATATGGTTATTATTATAGTATAAATTGTAATAATATATACTATAAAAATGGTATTCTTGACTATAAATAATTTACTATGCGATTATAGTCGTTAATATTGCACAATTTTTCCTTAATATGAAATTTCCAATTATATTTACAAAACCCTTTCATTAAAAAATTATCTTAATTTAACTGCACATATATATGTAAATCAATTATAAATTTGGTTTTATTATATAAGAAAAGAAGATTAATCACATACTGAGAAAGAGAGAGAGGGAGAGAAAGAAGTGTTCAGTATTTGTGATTATAATTCCATGATAAAAAAATTATAGTTAGGAGTTTATAGTCTCGTATTTTTATTACTGCTAATATTAGTAATAATAATCTTGTGTGTATTTACAGTTTTACCAACTATACAAAATTGTACGATAAATCATGATATAATTTCAAATATAGTAATATAGTAAAAAATATCAAAAAATGGACAGTCAATACAAAAGAAACATTTTTATATAATAAATGCAATTATAGTTATAGTAAATATATCTATTTTTTAAATGTACTATTTACATAATAATAACTAATAGTTATAATTTGCATAGCTAAAACAATTATAAATTTAGTTGGCATCGAAATGAATTATACTTAAATTATTGTAATTGCAATTATTTTCTTCTCTCAATATACTAATCCGGCAATTTCTAAAAATTTTTTTATTTGTTTATTTTCCAACAGAGATATATAATTTATTGAATCTACCAGATTTCCAATTTTTCTGCACCTAGCTTTATTACAAACAGCGAACCGTTCTTCAAATAATTATCGGCTATTACATACATATTTGCAATTGCCACGCAAACAAGAAGTGAGAGAGAATATCCAACGCTTAGAAACGAAAGAAATGTCACCGCTTGTTCCACCGAGCGACCTGAAACCTCGACGACTGATGAATTGCCGGTAATTGACGTGGCCCGAGAGGTCACTCGAAATCGACAATCGAGCGCATCGAGCGGGTGACGCCGATGCATGTGTACGTACACGTCCGCCGCTCGCGAAACGTAGATCGGCGGTGATTTACTTATCAACAATCGACGCTCCGCCGGAGGTAAATGGTCGAGTCGTGACCATTAGTTCGTGGATCACGGTACGTATGGGCCGGCCCCGTACCTACCTTACGAAGCGACAACGTGCGCGAATCGACACTGTGTGAGGCCCGACCGGACGTCCCGACACGACATCAGACCCCTCGGCCACGGCCCTGCCTATAACGACGTATCGCACGAGTGATCGTCAAGATATTATATCCATAAAAGTGCATCAAAGTTTATTTGCCTAATCTTAACGACAAGCTGACGGAAGCTATACTTTCACCATGGATCTATCTCGACAAAATGTAAATTATATAGAGTTTTGGGATTTGGCCAATCATCTACACTGAGAAAAAAAATGTTATTAATCTGACTAAATTTTTCAACTCGATTAAATTTCGTCAGTTCAAGTATTTGTGCATTTAACTTAAATACATGAAATACTTGAACTTCAATTTAACTATTTATATATTTGACTGAAATACATAAATACTTGAATTGAAGAAATTTAATCAAATTGAAAAATTTATTTCAAATAACTTTTTTTCCCTTATTGTATCTTCTTTCTAGATCTAGAAGATAATGGATATATGATAAAACTATAAACTTGCGCTATAAAATGTATACCCCCTTCTCACGGGAAATTTCAACATTTCCGAATCTGCGAACTTCGGAATCGGGGTTTTCGAAAGACGTTCCGAGAACCGCGTATTTCTTGAAGTGAAACAGCCTCGAGGAGGAAACCCGCTCAAAAATTGCGCTCGACATTATCCTGCCGTAATGCGGCTGCCGCCGGTGCAATTTGTTGGTAAGTTGCGGACATTCGTAACGATCGAAATCACAGGTGCACGCTCGCGGAGAAACGCCAGTTACGCAACAGGCGACGCGAATCTTTTTTCAGCGCGGCTCTTCAGATCGGCCCTGGAAATCGGCAGAAATTACTTCGCGCTTGACTTGCTCGCGTGAGCGACGCGCGGCTATTCTCGGCGGCTTCGTAACGAGTCGCGGCCTCGTCCCATCGAAAATAGGACGAAATCGCTCAACATCGATAAGATCAGTCGGAGAAATCAAGATTCTCTCCGTGAAGTGTCGACTCTCTCTTACGCGCAGGTATTCAGCGGTACTCATCAAGTTAAGAGGTCCTCCTCGAGCCTGAAGTGCAATTGCGAGCGCGTTAAATAGCGACTTCGTATCTTCTCCTGGACGTTCGACTCGCTGAATTCACACGTTTTTCTTACGCGCGTTTTTTATCTTATTATTGAGCATCGGTTTGCGTCAATTCCGTTCACGGCTAATCTCGGTATTATCTTAAAACGGCGCTCTATCCTCTTTGACGTTTTAGAGCTAAGAATGGCCTACTTCATTTGAATTGTTAACGCAAATTCACACATTCGCTCACCGATAGTAATCCTTCTTGCAATAGATGTTGCCGTCCCTGCTGAAGCAAGTGACCTCCCCGTCAAGACCCTGGCGACAGTGCGAGCACTGGAGGCACGCGGCATGCCACCTCTTGTCGACGGCCTGGAGGTAGAACCTGTCCGATATCTTGAGGCCGCATCCCGCGCAGACCACGTTCCCCGGAACATCCTCGGATTGCGAGGGTGGCGTGGGCGGCGGCTCCAACTTCGGGATAGCGTGCAAGTGTTCCATCGTGGTTTGCTGTTCCTGGGAGTGCGACTGCGGGGGATGGGGATGATGATGCTGATGATGATGATGGTGGTGGTGGTGGTGGTGGTGGTGCGCGGTCTGCGACGGCATACTTAGGTCATTGGCGTTCTCGAAGTTACCACCGCTGCCTCTGTAGTCCTGTCCGCCCGCTGAGAAATACGCCAGGCGGAACTCATCAACTTGTGTTTATCGCTAACGTTAACTTACGATACAAATACTTAGCAAACTGTGTAATCCTGATAGCCATGAAGATTTAAAAAAAAACTTTGCAGACCAAGTTCAAATGTCCAAAGGACAAGGAAAATGATAAAAGAATTTGAGTAATCAGTCATTCGTTACCGACTGGAACAACAATCAAATAAATGTCACATATTTTTGAATAATAATTATAAATTCAACTACTATTAAGTATTTAATTAGATTTTTCCATAATATTAGATCGTTTAACTTAGTATGAACGGATAGTTGGTAAAAATACGCTAAGCGGTGGATGTGTTAATGAATCTTGACATCTTCCGCCCCACCCCCTTCGACAGGTAAGATAATCTTACCTCCAGGTGAGTCGTAGTCCCTCGATTCATAAGGGGTGGTCGAGCCGTCGTAACAGTTGTTATTGGTGCCACAGTGGGTCTGATGCAGGGGCGTATGATGGGACCCGTGGTGATGGGCGGCAGGAGGACTGCACGGTAGAGTGGTAGGTCGTGCAGCATCGCCCATCGACGCGGGAAGACAAGGACTCAGATCCCGCGCCTGGTCCACCGCACCGGGCCCCCCCGTGCTACCGGGTCCCCCCTGGCGCCCCACAGCCAGGCCGCTGCCACGCTCCTGCGAGCTGGGCGGCTGCTGGAACAAATCGATGTATCGACACTTTAGTTGGCGCATCGAATCGACGGTGTCCGTGTGTGTTTTGTCATGTAAAAGGTGAAGCCGGTAATATGAGTATGACGCAAGTACAACACATTTTTTACATTATATTCGGCGAAAAATTCGCATTAATCGTGACTTGTCATTTTTCTTGAAATTGAGAACTAATAAAAAGTCTCTTATACGTAATATCCTGTATCGAGAAGAGAGATTTGTGAATAAAGTTAGCATTACTGTTATTGAGCATCTTGTGATCCCTTGTAAGTAATCGAAATGTATAATTAAAAAAATAGCTATAAAAGAAAATTGTAATTAATAGAAGTTTATGTGTGTGTGTATGTAAGAGAAAGAGAGAGAGAATTATTAAAAACAAGAAAATTAATACAAAAGAAAAGTAAAAGTAACAGAACCAAGCAGATAAAGAAAGCAAGACAAATCCCAAAATACAAAGATAATTATAGAAAAGATATTGCTGCATCTGAGAAAAACGACGAAATAGAACGAAAGACGAATAAGAACCAAAAAGGGATACAAAAATTTAATGGAAGGACTAAAACATCATAAAAATAAAACACAATTATAACGGAATAAAAATATTAAGACAATTAGAAAAGACGAAGAGGCTCAACGGATTAAAGGGACCAACAGGACATCAGAAAAAAAGAGGAGGCCGAGAAAGGTAAAAGGACAAAGGACAAAGCGACACGCGATGAGAACAAGGAGGGCCGATCGGAGTCGAGCTCGCGAATGGAATGGAGGTGAAGTGACGACGGGTTGCAACCGCCGCTGTCACCAGAGGGAAGAAACGCGCGGAGAGAAAGAGTAGCAGACACCGGCAATGGTAGCCGGTCGCCTCTGATGGATGTTGCAAGACGCACAGCGCGCTCACGCGCATGTGCGCAGCCCTATAAGGCGCCCGAAGGCGGCCAATCCGATAGCAGCCACCGTGTGTTTCAAGTGTCCGCAACGTGCCCGCCGCTGGTTGCGTAGATATAAATTGCGAACTGCTTGCTTGCCTCTCTCTCTCTCTCTCTCTCTCTCTCTCTCTCTCTCTCTCTCTCTCTCTCTCTCTCTCTCTTTCTCTCTCTTTCTCTTCTTTTTTACATTATCTTTTTGATTTATTTATCCATTTGTCTAATTCAATATTTCAGATTGTCTAATTAAATATTTTCAGACGGTATCTTATACTAGAATGGACTTTAAGTCCAATAGATAAAGATTGTATTAGACTATACTATATACTGAAGATTAAGGGTTGCAAATTGGAGATTAACATTTAATCAGTCAAAATGAAATAGATCAAAATTATGATTAAATATATTTTTCAATTTTCTATAGATTGCCAATTTTGTTAGACTGAAACATGTATAATCGTAAGCTGAGATAGAAACAATATCTCAAATTAATTTGTGATTGTCGGATTTACTATCGATGCTATAATGTTAAAAATATGTAAAGAATTTATTAATATTAAAAATATTATTATTGTTTATACACATGATTTAAAAAGACGTACTCTTAAACTAAAATTAGTTATTACAATAAATGTTATAGCATTAAAAAATCCGGTAGTCGCATTATTATAACTCGTCACGGCATGAGAAAGTTTGAACCCTTTAGGATAATATCTTTCCAATAAATTCTTCTAGTTTTTTATACGATTCTTTTAAGTCTCCGATTCCGTCACGTTTTCTTCGCAAAATTTGAAATATTCCAAAAATATTATTTAAAAGAAATTTTAATCGTCAACTTTTAAAATCAGTTTCAAATAATTCGTAAAAGCTTTTTAGCAATTTATTTTTAGAAATATTTTTAGTATTCATAAATACCGTTAGATATTTTTAAAAAATTCTCAATAGTTTTATACCATTTCCGATCTCGTGGGGATTAATTTTCTAAAAATTTTTTTCAGGTTGTATAAGATCAGTTTTCAATCTCGCAGAAATTTAATTGATAAGTATTAAAGGTAGACCGTGGAATAACGGGGAGCAAAAGTCCACGTAGGGCGATCATATCGCGTTAACCACCGCACGCGGACGTGATCGGAATCGTTAATTCCAACCTGGGTTTACTTAACCGTTGACTTTGTTTCAGCGGGCTTTCGCGGCGCGACATAATCTTCATGCTGTTGATCCTTACGTAACGCTTGGATCGGGTGAAGGCATTGAAGGAATGCGCGTTCCTCAAAGTGTCTCCCGCATCGTTCTATTCCATATAACGAACCACCGTCACGTACAGTAACTCGGCGCTTGTTAAGCCGCCTCGCGAATTACCCGTGAATTGGTATCGTTCGTAATTTCGCGGAAATACCGATCCCGCACGGAAACAAATTCAACTGCGGGCGTGACTCATCCCTAATTTTCCGATACTACCGGCGCTGACGTGGAAAAGATAAAGAAAATATAGGTGCATCGCAACCGCACGCAACCATTCGTGAGCTTATAACCTCGGTGCAAGTAATAATCCGGAAAAATCCATTCAACCTCGAACGAATGGTTTGGCCCGCTCCTAGTAGCGAAAAATCGGCGCAATATTGAGAAGTAATGTAAAGACAATATTCCCAATATTGGTCCAATATTGTAAAGTGAACGCTTAATCTTATTTAGGCAATTTGTCTAAGCAGCAATATTGGTTTAATATTAGTTCAGCATTGGGTTCAGATTTTTCATATTGAACATTAATTACATTCTAATTTGAAGCCAATATTTTATGACCAATATTGGCGTTACGTTAGAAAACATTAGGAAAACATTGGCCAATGCATTCCCAATATAACCAATATTTAGCCAATGTTAGCTAACATTAGCCAATATATTGCCAATATATTTTGCTATTAGGGGATTCCTTAAGAAAGTTAGACGGAAAAAATAAAGATCACAGTATGACCTATGGTTCCTCGAGTCAAAAATCTGCAGGGGAGGAAGAAAGAAGAACCCGAGGACGTTGTCTTCCGCGAGCCTGAGACACGATGAGTACGTACGCAGGGAAAACGAGACGTGATCGGCCGATGAATTTCTCACGAGAGCGGCGGGCGAGCGCCGATCGATCCTCAAGATCCTTATCCATCTCGAGAGCGGTCCGGCAACGTGCTCTCCGCGCGGACTGCAAACAGACTTTCACCCGACGGCGAAGCTTGCACAAGACTAAGTTCCTTCTCTTTTTCTTTCCCTCCTCTTCTTTTTTCTATCCTCTCCTTTTTTTCTGCTTTCCCCTTATTTTCGCGAAACCGCGAAGTAAATAGCGCGCGCGCGCAAAATCTGCGGTCACGAGATGCCAGCACGGAAACGAATAGAATGCCGTCAGAAATGTCGCTCGGTTGCCGGCAGAAACCGCGTCCTACCGTTTCTGCGCGGATCTATTTGTGTTTCCTCTCCTTTTTTCTTTCTTTCATGTGTACCCGCAAATGCCATTTCACGATGGCAACGCGATAATTGAAAGAACATCGAAAGAGCACCTGTTTTATTACGGTTCTGTAGCGAAAAAGGAGCGAAGAACAGTGCAATCAACATAGAGACGCAGACCAAGTGACGGTAAAACAACGCAACTTTAAAATGTAAATTTTAATAAAAAAAAGAATGTTTTCGCATAATTCTAATTTTTCTCAAATAAAATTATCGATCTAATTATAGTTTTACACAAAAAAAATAAT
This sequence comes from Monomorium pharaonis, assembly GCF_013373865.1. Lineage (NCBI taxonomy): Eukaryota > Metazoa > Arthropoda > Insecta > Hymenoptera > Formicidae > Monomorium > Monomorium pharaonis. Next base: position 24,968,748 of record NC_050471.1, on the reverse strand, counting down.
TTTAAAAGATGTCCGGGCATAATAAACAATGTTGCACAAAATTTTGATAATCCAGCAACCAGTTTGAATGAACCACACAATTGATGATCTAACAAAGATCTGTTTTCAGACCTCGACAATAAACTTTTTAAATGTTTAACAAAACCGTTCTTTCCATATACTCTTCCACGTAAAACATAGAAATATAAATGTGTATATATTTTTATTCATTAAAAGAGTCAAAAAGCGAATGAATTAAAAACATCAATAATGGCATATTTTTTAATATTTCTTAAAACAAAAGCTAAAAACAAAACTTTGAAAACATTAATGTAAACTATAAAGTGTCTTCTATTAGATGATATAACAGTTTTTAAAATATTTTATATTTTGTAATAATTAATAATTTTACAATATAATAAAAAATTAACGTTTGAGAAATGGGGCGTCAGCAATCAGTAATAACAAACGGTCTTGTAGTGGAAAAGTTAATTATAAAATATATTAATGTACATTTAAGTAATAAAATGTATTTCTATGTATTAAATAACAAAATTTGTAAAATAAAGAAATTTGAACATTAAAAAAATAAAAGCGAAAAATTGAAAAAAAAATAATAAACAATTTATTTAAAAAAATAAATAACGATTTATTTAAAATAAAGTTATTATAAAAATAACAAACAACACATCTACAATATGTTCTCAGTAACAGAAAAATGCACGCTTTATAATGATTTCATACCGCAATATGAGAAAAATAATGAAAGAGAAAAATACAAAAAAAAGTATAAACAATTTTAGAAAACTACAAACACACGTAAAATGATCTAATATTGTCATAATATACTCACTATTGTTTAAACTTATAAAAGAAAATTATAAAAATTTTATTCCTGCTTTGAAAAAATTTAAATTTACTGTATTTTTAATTAAAAAAAAAGCTATGAACTATAAGTTATTTCTTCAAGTATCTAAGCAGATTGTGTTTTTATCAACAGAGGAGAAGGTAGTATAATATTATATTCACTTTATTTACATTTTATGCAATAATGTTGTTAATGATCAATATTTTAAATTGAAAACAATTATTTTTATCGTAATGTTTTTTAATAGATTCGTTTCGATAGATTGCCAATATTGGCAATTTTCTTCTATTAAGAAAATTAAAATGTCATAAGGAAACAATTAAATATTTCGTCAGCTTAAAGAGCATTATTATTGACAACATTTTCAATCAGAATTCTATTGTTTTATATAAATAAGAAATCTAATATTAATCTAAAAAGTATAAACACTCAATATAATGGCCGCTCGGTACGTCTAAAGTTAAACGTTCAAATTGTTAAGCGTAAAGTAAAGAAATGCAAAAGCGTGAAAAGTAATTATTACACTTTTTCATCGAAGGTTAAACGTCTGTCTTTCGACTTCGATATTTCAAATTTTAAATCGTGCATTTAAATCGTGGTGCAAACTCAGCCACAATTATATAATTCTGTGGAAGTTCTATTCACTCGCTATACTAATCGAAAGCGCATCCGGCGGTTCTGGGATACCTGCTCGACGACGCACAGCGGACAGCGTTAATAAACGTTCGGCGGGGTTTAAAAAATGGAGCCGTCGTGCCGGTCGCGGACGGTAATTTGTTTGAAAACGCGAGACCGAGCGCGCTGCGGACTACGGAAAAGCATGCACGATAACCTTACGTCACGACCTACCGAGATACAGCGTTATCGCAGTAAATTGTAACTCGGCTCTCTTTTTCAGGCGCTCAAGCCCGATGAAGAAGAAGAAGAAGAAGGAGCCCGGCTCGGGCCGCGGCCGATTGTGAGTCAGCGAAATTTCTTTCAGCATCGACAACGACGGCGACGGGTAAAAAATTATCGGGATGGCTCGTCTTCGATATCAATGGCGCAGCAACAACGTCGCCGACGTCGTCAGAGTTCTTCTCGACTTTAAAACTCGGACCCTCGGACACGCAGTATACACCAGATCGCAAATAACTTTTCGTATCGACGACTAAAAAGAAACGCCCGAACGCTTCTGAAATATTCTGTTATTCCGGCAAAAGGAAAAGAAAAGAAGAGATTCTCGCGCCTCATCTCTCCCCAAACAGAAATATCTCCCTTAAAAAAGACATGATAGCGAATCTCGTCGAAATTCTCTGGCGTTCTCTAACATAAACTTAAATCACGCATTTAATTTATTTATTTGCTTCCCTCTTATTATATCTATTTAATTATAAGATCGTTTGACCTTGAAAGTTTAACGCCAATACGCTGAAAATATATAAATCACGTTATTGATAATAATTATAATAACATTTAATAAATCTAAAAAAAATTTAATATATTAGATCACAGATAATAGCGTCTTGTTGTAAACGTTTGATAGTTCTGATTGTGCCACTTATTTCGGTGGAGAAAGGATAATGTTCTCGCTTTCGTCACACAAAAGGAAAGAGTGTTCTTCTTCTCTCAAAGAGAAGAAACTGACGCTTTTCTTCGCCAAAAGCCGGCGAGAATTCACGAGGAAAGTGCTAAAATTGACGGCGTGTGTTGTGTCTCGGAGTTCGGTTAACCTCGGTGGCTCTTGCACGCGCAGAACGCCACGTGTACTGGTAACACGCGTATCAAGCTTCCCTTGCTCGGTCAACGATAGCGATAACAATAAATAGCCTCGTCCATCGCGCCGACCGCGGTTTTCTGTCCCGCTCTCTTTCTCTCTCTTTCTCCCTCTTTCTCCTTTCCTTTGAAAGGCGTGGGCGACGCTTAACACCACGGAGAACCCGATAAACTGCCCGACTATCTGCACTTCTCCGCGTTGCGGACCACCAATCGGCCGGGCTGGAGAAAGCATCGCGCGGGGAACGGCCAGAAATATTGGATGACGCGCTACCGTGCCCCATATACGGGGTGTCGCCAAATCGTCGCGTGAGAGATACTGGAGGTCGTAGAGGCTACCGATCGTTTCAGCGTGCGGGCGATGACCAAACTGAATAATGATAATATTACTCTTAAAGTAATGTGCGACGCACTTATTCGCTGATAAAAGGTCTGATAATAGCTACCAAAAATATTTAATTGATTTAACTTACCCTAGTAACAAAAAATTGGCGCAATATTGGAAAGTAATATAAAAACAATATTTCCAATTGGACTAATGTCCAATATTTTAAAGTAGACACTTCATCTTATTCAGCCAATTTGTCTAAGCAGAAATATTGGTTCAATATTGGTTCAGCATTGGGCCAATAATTAAACCAATCAATTTTTCATATTGGACATTAATTGCATTCTAATTTGGAGCCAATTTAATATTTTATGACCAATATTGGCGTTACATTGGGAAACATTGAGAAAACACTGGCCAATGCATTCCTAATCTAACCAATATTTAGCCATTATTAACCAATATACTGCCAATGTATTTTGCTACTAGGGTATAGGAGCAATAAGTATTATGATTACTGACATAATGATAGTAACCAATCTTTCGATAATAATTACTAAAGCGTTTGATTGATTTTGGCTGGAGCTCAGAAAAGATTGGATTTGATAAAATGGTTTAAAGTTAAAACAGCGTCCAATTCAAATACTTCGGACAGTTCGAACTTGAACAACGATCGAGCCATAATGTCAATTCGAACATTAAAGAAGATTGATAACACAACGTGTATTGGAAAGAAAAGAGCAATTTTTCACGAGTCTTTTCTTTTCTACACTAACACCTTAGAAAATTTAAATTTAAACTATAATAATTTTGAACTTTTGGACTCGCGAGTTCAAACATTTCAAACATATCTTCATTTTGGAAAGTTCGAACCTTGACGTTCGGTCTTAAGATTCAAACCGTTCGATCGTCTGATGTTTCTAAAGGCTATACTTTTTGGTTAGATTAACCAAATCTGATGTTGATTTCTTACATATTTCCTCAAAGTTTCAGTAACGTTTCTTCAACGTCGGCGCTTATTACTGACATCTAGCACCCCTTCAAATTTCCTTTTGTTCCCGCTGACTTACTGAAACGCAACCTTCTGATACGCGCGAATATATTTATGGACGGCGACGAACAATAATGCGCCAGGCACATGACAGATTGAATAACAGCAGTGCGACTTTACGCGCGTTGTGGGAGTCCAATTTATCTCAGTGAGATTTCCGGCGAGCATATTATACATCCAGTATCCGCGCGTGTCCGCAGGCGATGCTTCCTCTGATACACATAATTTCTTGAGCCGAAGCGAGAAGCGTTGTCCCGGCCTAGAACGGCGACGTGTGTACGTCGCAAATTAGCCGGATCGTTGATTCGCGCCACATCGCGCTCCACTTTGAAGCCCTATTATTAGCTCGCCCTAAAGAGTATATCGACGGTACGTCGCGCGCGAGTGTGCCTTTACCCCCGCGCGTTACTAATTTTATATTCGCAAAATGTCCTGAACTGAGAATCAATTAACCAGCCGCGGCTTATGAATAGATTACGCATTTATCAGACAAACCCATAAATTAACTTCGCATTGAAGTAACTTATCGCGCCGAGAGTCCGTTTTCCCTCTCCACATACAGCGCGCCGGCAATTGGAGGACTTCATTGCCAAGAACTTCGTACGTACGTATGCATGAATAATGTTATACATAAGATTTTCAATACGTAATAATGGATCGTATTCTCACAAGGTATGCAAATATGCAATTTATATATATGTAGATATATACGCACATTCGATTCTGTTTACTCTATATTTAACAATCGTTATTCTTTGTTTGCTCTCCATCCTCATTTGCAGTCAGTAAAAATGGCTGCGAGCGTAGCGTAAATCACGAACGAGAGCGATGGATACATAAATCACGGTATGTATTTTCAAAGCTCGCAGCGCGCGGCCAAAACACGAGGCGTCTGAAAAATAGTCGGTTACCAGTCCCGCGAGGTTTAAACCCGTTCCTCCTCTCCTCCTACCTACCCCCCCTTTCCCTCCCTTCGCCCGATTGTCCTGATAAACGAAGTTCTGTTAACACGCCGGAGGAGCGGCGGGTGTCGCATGCCGGGGAGGCCAAGAATCGCGACCTGACCCCGGGAGATTAGCGGTCCCCCTTCAGATGGGAGCCCATCATCCTGCTTCTCGCATTCCGCAAGAATCGCTCGGCAGCTAGAGGGATACGCGCTCATATCAATTCAATTATTATTACGCTCAACGTCGCGCAAACTTGTCCGAATTCCTGGTGGTTCCGAAAGTTAAACAAAGATTGTGGATGCATCTTTCACATCTCAAAGTATTAGAGAACCAAAAATATAAGAATTTTATATTTTTCTATCATTCTTATGTCTGAATATCTGTGTATAATTTGAATTCGATTCTCTCATTGGGTTAAAAATTATCTAATTTTTCGTTTGCTCTTGATTCTCAGGTAAAATCGTTTTATTGGTGCTTACTTTTAAATTTTATGAGAAAGTAGCATTGCAATTAAATACAAATATTTATTATTATATTGTTTATTATTTATAATTAAGATAAGTATATTTGAGCAAAAGTTTATTTGGATCTACTTGATCGTTTAAAATTATTTAAAACTGTAGCAAAATACGCTAATTTATATTGTATAATTAATTATATTATACCAAATTGTTTATTGTCTTATTTCTTTTTGCATTTAATTTTAGGCAAAATTTTGAGTATTCACAAATAAAATTCTTTTGTCGTTGATTTGGGAAAAAAGAATAAACCTAAGAAGATTTTAGAATTCGATAACATTTAGCTGGTGTTAAAATTAAGTAAAACGTTTAAAATTCGCAATCACTGAATTATTATCTTATCTTGTTACAAAACACAAAAAATGGCATCTTTAAAAAAATATACATCAAAAGCAATTAATTTTTCCTCATGTTAAAAAGTTTGCGTTAGTCAAAAATCATGATTCGTAGATAACGTGGTAGATAAGGAATTTTAAAATTATCCTCTAGAATCTCTTTATTGTTACATAGTCATATTCTTAAATACATTTAATGAACTGTCGAGTTTAAGTTTATTCTCGCAGATTTGCGTGCAACTCATCGACACCATTCAATGTGCGCTTGCATGCTAAATGATTTCGACACGCAAACGTTGTGGCCCCGAAATCTGGCTTCCCTCTGTGTGATCGGGGTAAATTAAGTGCAATGCGTGACACGACATGACAATCGACGAGGAAGAATCGCGTGATAATCGCATTAATCCCTCCGCTTTCGTTCAAAATGCAGTTTAGACGAAACTGATTTAAAAAGAAAAACGATGTTACTTGTAACTCAAGTCACCATTTCATTATTTTTTAATAGCGAGCTTTAATATTATCAACGTCTCCTGCTAGACTTTAAAATGTCTATTAATATAAAAGTTTGTTTTGGTTTATATTTGGTTTATATTGTAACCAATAATGAGTAACTTAGATAAGACATGTTCCTCTTCATCTATCCAATGCACTGATATTCGTTTCGTCACGCTTTTAATTGTCTCTTCTTGTATTATCGAAGTTTCCATCGAAATGGTATTAGGTCGATAAATTCTATCCCATCGGGAAATTAGGCTAAATAAATGGCGCAAATGTTATTAGAAAGTTGCCAATATTTAGAACATAGTTCTTCTAAAGCAACGTCCCCTTTATTTCTTAGAAACTGAATATTGCCCTGTGTTAATACTGGAAACATAATCTACTTAGATAAATAAAAAAGTAAACTATACATTCATTAAAATCTGTATTTTTTTCATTCATGCTTTTTTTCTATGTAAAATCTTTTTTATATAAAACATAATCATAACCTTCATATATAGTTGCGTTACGCGTTGCGTCTTGCGGAATAGCATAAAGTACTTGAATAATCGACAAAAAATATGTTTCATGTCGAAGTGAAAGGCTTCTAGGAATTCCCATATACATTAACTTGTAAATATGTTGTGTAAATGATTCATGTTAAAGAAAAAAAGAAGCAATGTAGCCTATACTAGGTCAGTTAAAAATTGTTAAATCTTATGGATAAATGTAAAAAAAATGTAAGGAAAATATGAGCAGCACATAAATTAATAAACGGATATGTGATTTTACAATTATCGTCGTGTTGAGATTACACGGAGAAAATTGTGTACAAAAATTGCTGTGTACGACAGTAGCCACGGATCGTATTTCAGAGAATTTTATCATAAATAAATATTATGGCAATTTAATGAAAATTTCTTCCTTGGTCTGCGCTTACCGCTATAGTAATTTTTGTTATAAAATTTAATATGTGCGTGAAATAGTTCATCAGACGAGCGTGAAATTTTGAAGCAGCACAAATTAAGAGCCGTCTATTTTTTACTGAATCGTCGTGCGGCTTCGCCAACGAATCCATGATTACGTCAATCAACTTGCAACAGTATTTCGACCCTTGATACATCAGTCTGACGTATGTTACACTCAATTTATCTTAAAAAACGAATGTTATTTTTCAAATTAGAGAATATCACGTAACTGGGAGAGTTTACGTAACTGGGAATTAAAAAAGAAGTCAGTCTATCAAATGAGAAATCTTGCAGAGTAAAATGTTATACCTTAACAAAAGTGAGAATTAAGTTCGTGCAATTTTCCGAATAATTTGTGTCATTCTAATAAGACTAAAAGCTTACTCCTAAAAAATAAAGATTTACTTTTGTTGAGTGGAAATTAAGTTTGAGCTTACGATCCATGAGATTTAAGAAGTATATTAACACGAAGAATGCTCGGATCGATCGCCTCGGAAGGCGATTCTCTTTCCGACACCCAGTACATCCATTTCTGAAGTAAGTGATAACGCCAACAACAAGTGCACCGATGAAGGCAACCAGGTTGAAGCTTCGAGTGCAAAGTCAAACGTCGAGCGGCCGCGAAGGGCGACGGCCAGTAGAAAGAAACAGGGAGACGGGGTAAGAAGTAATGAGTAGGGGGTAAGAAAGGGCGACGGGCGGATATAATCTCGGCGTATAATAAATTACACTCGTCACAAACGACGCGCGCTATCGCGACCAGACACGTTCGCAGCAAGATGGCCTTTTATCTCATCGAAGCTACACACATTGATCGTCTCCCTCTTACTTTCTCCCGTTGCGAACGCGCGCGCGCGTCTCGGAAAAGTACGCGACGTGAGACTGACCGACGCCAAATCGAATGATATCGCGCTGATAAGCGATGCGCTTTCCCGGAAGCGACGGCCAATAGGAATTAAATGATTTTCCAAACCGCGGCGGCGGCGCGGAGCATTCAACGAACGCACGTACCGAGTACGTGTCCATTCCTCTCTCTCTCTCTCTCTCTCTCTCTCTCTCTCTCTCTCTCTCTCTCTCTCTCTCTCTCTCTCTCTCTCTCTCTCTCTCTCTCTCTCTCTCTCTCTCTCTCTCTCTCTCTCTGACACGTGTAACGCGTTTGTTGCAGGCTGAAAAAAGATCTTGTATCTCAAACGTTAGATATAAAAGAAATCATATATATTTCTGCTTAACTTACATATATTAAACGGAAATTATTTAAATCGAGATAAGCGCGTAAGTTATGCGTAATGTAAGCTCGAAACCAGTCCCTGCTACTCTCATATTTCGGCTTCGATTAATGGCTGATGAAGATGCACAAATTTCTTTAAATATAAATAATTTGTATATTAATTTCAGTAGTCTTTTTGTTTACACAGATTTAATAAATAAATTTATGTATGTTATATATTTATTTATATTGTGAAAATTTTCTTTAAAAAAAAATAGTCTTATAAAAAAATTGAAGGCATCGCTCATTTGCTGCAATATAACTAATAAATTATTATTGCAAAAAGAAAAGCGAATTTCGATGGGAATTCACCGTGAACGCAGTGAGTGAAGAGTTAACAATATTTTTATTCCTGTACAATCAGTAGGCGACATCGTTACTTCAAAATGTAAGAATGATATTACAAAATTTTAATTATTCAAAACATTCTAAGTAAAAAATTTTGTTCTTTAAGTTATGTCATTGTGTAGTAAATGAGCGATATGTGACTTGCATAGAATTTCATGTTGTAATATGCTAATTACGTTATTGTTCTCTTAACCCTATGTAACAATCTACTACTCTATCCGAGCAGAAACTTTTAGTGTGTAGCTGTATAAATAAATAAATGTAGAAGTTCTCATTTATTTTAAGCCTCTCCAGGTCAACAAAAAGTTAAAAAAGGGACATAAAAAATTAATTAAGAAGTAAAAAAAATGCTATTTTAAGTAATTAATTAATGTTCGCCTACAATTTAAGTAGATAAAGATAATTTGGGTTTCTCTCAAACCAAATAGCAATAACGTAGATAAAAATCAAGGGTAGTAATTTAGAGTTAAGACAAAAGTTAGGCAGAAAATATCTCTAAATTTGTCTCACACAAACAGCCGTCACGGCCTTCGTATCACGTATCATCTTTCCTATATTATTTTATAAGTTACTTTCGAAAATTTAACATACCAAAATCTAATTTAAAACACAAATACAAATGTATTTAATTTATGCTTTTAAAATTTTATATGATTGTTCCGACGGACCGACATAATACGAACCAATAATTCATAATATGAATTAACATAATTTGAAAAAATAATTTTTGGAGATTTAAAAGAATACTTTTTTCATCGATCACTAATTAATAGTGGGCTCGTATATCAAAGTTTAGAGGAAAGGACATCGCTGCATTAATTGTCTTCAGCAAGTTTGCGGTTCTTTCATTTGGCGCATGCGTGATTAATGCATCAGTTTAATTAATCGGCGACAAGGGACAATCAATTACATTTGTTTACAAGTAATACTCGTTACTTACGACGACCTCGATCGCTGATTGAGAGCAAATTAATGTTACTCGAAGTGAACTATGTTATCACACCTGCTCGCGTAATCCCGTTGCTTTCGAATAATTATTGCCTATTGAGTTTTCACATTAGATCGCGCGATATTGTTAGCACTCTCACATTAGTTTTGTAATTAGAATGGTCAAAAATTTTAAATATTTTTAACACTATAAAAGTTCAATTGTACAACATTATTAATCATCAATTTGGCAAAAATCTACTTCTGTGGAAATTTCTCAGTACATACATTCACGTCTTATTTGTTCAATTTATAACTTTTCTTTTAATCTCAAAAAGTTTTAAATATTTAATTCTAATATTAATTAACTAGTATCTCTGCTGACGGTAAGTTAATCATATCAAATATGCGCACAAGATCAATCATTTTGCATATACACAAAGCGCTGTGACCTTTGGATAATCTTTTCAAATGTCAAACTCTGCGATATAATTATGCCTTTAAATTCTACTTTCCAACCACAAACATATACGTGAATAAGTGATGAGTCACCAATAATTCAATATATAATATTAAACGCAAATCTATTTTTGGTTCAGTACATTAATAATTAAAATGAAAATTTATAATATCATCTTAAATAACGTCATAATCTTTTTAGGAAAGATGTGCTTGCATTTACTGCACTTCTCACAGTGATCTCGTAAATTAACATTTTACATTGATTTCATATTCAATACAATCAACAGAAGCGGATTTTTCGATTTTAGGAAATTGTAACTGTTATAAAAAAAATAATTTACATATAAATATTAACAATTACAATAAATATAACAGAAGCAGCTTCTAATATTAATAAAATATTTAAAATAGCATCACAAACTTTATTATTTTATGAAATATAAAATTAAATAAAATTTTATAAAATGCAACACTTTTTGTAGCCGAATCTGCTATGCAGCGAGTCCGTCGCACATCTCGAAATTGCAGGACAGGTTCAACTTGAATCCGTTCTGTCACACTTTCAAGTCAAGCTGACTCTTCGACGCTTAGCGACGGTCACAACAAAATTCATAGTTATAGTAAACTATAAGTTTATAGTAAACCATAGAGTAGACTATTTGTAGGAGGAATCCAAATTTAATATGCAATTGAAAGCATTTCAAAATATAAATCTTTGCACTAACAAAATATCCAATACACACGTAAATAAAAAATCTTCAGACAAGCAATCCCAAACAATCGCAGTATTGTGTCGTTCTTTCTAAAGAAAACCCCGAAATAAAATAACAAAAAGTAAGCTTTAAAAAAACTATTTGGGAAATTCGATATGCCGGATTTAGTTTGATCCAGATGGGTTAAAGCGACTCAGGCCCAAAATACAAGTCTTAGTAGGATTCTGATCGGATTCGACTTACCAAATCCGATAATTATTTAGTCCTTTTTCATATGCCGGGCAGAAACAAAATTAAATAATTTTTATAAAAAAAATAAGTTTATAAAAAATATATACAAATGTAAATATATATATATTTTTACATGTTTCATAATAAATAATATTATTTTTATACTGTATGCTTATTCCAGATTTAGATTTAGATGTCTCATATACGTATATGATTTTATTTTCAATAAAATGCGTCACAATCATGACTTTTATTGAGAAAATTGATATCTTGAATGTAGAAAAAAATTTTAATGCACTAATTATTTCAGAAACATTTTATATTAAGCAACGGAATAATGACTTTGAACTTCAAACGGATACCGAATTTCTAAATCAAGCATAGCTTATATCTCATTTATTATCCACGTCAATCAACTTTGACGTTCGGACTATCATCCGGTTATTCAAATTCGGCACTGATAAGAAATATGACCATTTTAAAAATTTAAACCAGATTATGTATACCATATGAGAGAGATACATGATCTGGTTCGAATATTTTACCAAAATTTAGCTCGATCTTTCAGAATAATCACAATTGAAACACAAAGTACTGACAATTTCCTATAAAAATTGCTATTATAATGAAATCAAAAAAATCTAAAATACGACTTTTCTATAGAGACCAAAGTTCGACTCAGTCAGACGTAACACTATTGATAATAACACTAATAATGATGATGAAATCCTAGTGCCCAGCGAAAGCTGACAGATTATTTGCCTGTCTGTGCACAAATTCTGTGCCTCGTCGACGAAATCTATTTTCGAGCTCGCGCGAAAAATTATATTCTCACATGGAAAATTACAGTTTGGTTTTGACACAGCTATTACATCAAATTGGTTTCATCAAATAAGAAATTAATTTCGTCGCATAATCATATTTTCGAACCAACGTTCTACTGATTTCTCCATTAGTGATTTTAAATAATAACACTGTGTGAAAATCGTAGACTTTCGATATATATCGTTCCGTAAATATAAATATTTATCATTAAAATATATTAAGGTGTATTTTTATGTCAGATACAGTCTACCACGATGGAACAGAAAATGTATAGACTATACGATATAGCTGACGGGAGTCGCAAAATCAGAGAAGACAGAAAATAATTAATATAAAACAAGCGAGGACCTGTCAATTTTATGACAATTTATATTATTACTGACATCACTACAAGTCTCTGTACATAAATTTGTCCACATACATAATTTAATTGTTATAGACAACTACCTAAATAGCCTATAAAAAATTAAAGTTTGGTTTTATTGTGCAAAGCTATTTTGTAGATGAGCTAAATGATTTTGTCTTCCGATATTTTTTGAAATACGCTTAACAAGTTTAAAATAAAATTATTAATTTAGAAAATTTGAAATACAAGAAAAATTGAAAAGTAAAAGAAAATTTTCGAAGTCAAAATAAAAATTTTTTTTTATTATAATAATTCTTTCCTCTACATTGCATTCTTTTCGTATGTTTCATAATTATTTGAGAAGACTAGAGAAAATATTCGCTATATTACTTTAAATTACTTAATTATTTCATTGACATATTATTTAAATAATATACGACTACTTTCCACATTACAATAAACATTGTATTATTATTTTAAATGTAATGAATAATTTGCAGTTGTTTATTTAAAAATACCGAAAAAATAAAAAGATATGTAAATAAAAATTGATTTTACTTGTCAATCTAGATATAACATTACATTTACTATTTGTCATTCAATTTTCTATAACATCAAAATGAGAAATGTTAGGTTAAATATCACAATAATAAATCAACATAGACAAGAAATTTATCAAGTTTTTATTGATTTTTTCATGCTTTGTCTCGTTGTTTCAAATGTGTACGTGTATGCGTTTATACAAAATGTTACTTTTGAACATTAAAACAAAGAGAAATAAACAATCAACTTTATTTCGGTTGTATATAAAATTAACAAAGAGTATTGCTTTTACTAACAATGTTAGATTTTAAAATCCGACTGATAAAAACGATGATAAAATGTAATATCAATAAAAAAATGAGATTTTCCTTTTTCTATGAAAAATATCAACGAATAATTTAAATAAGCTTTCAATTTTCTGCAATATTATAAGGTATAAATTATTTTATACCTTCCGCGCTCTTATAATGCATACTATCAGAGGTGACCCTGTCACGTTACGCGTAAGTTCTGATACTCGAAACGCCGATTAAAATTATCAATTAAAAATCAAACTTTTCTAAATTCATTGGTACTCGCAAAAGTGTAAGCAATCCTAAATTCACCATCTTGAATTCGGTGGGAGAAAAAAATGTTAACGAAGATGCTATCGCAGATTCGCAATCTGAACGAGGAGCTTCCGCCCCGGCAGGGTGTACCAGCTGGTGTGCAACGGCCAATGGGCAACGCGGACACAGGGATGACACTCACCCAGTGCATGCCGGTGGTAGGAGGGGCGCGCTCCTCATACACTCCCATCAGGGTGGCCGCTGTCGCGGGGTAGTTCCCGCCGAGGGTGCGCGACGCCGATGTTACTCGGGGGGGAGTCCCGAGGGGTCCGCTTGCCGATAACGCGGAGATGGCGTCCGCTGTGGCTCCGGTCCTCTCTTCCTTCCACCTCTACCGCGTCGTCCACCCTCGTCCTCTCTTCTCTTGTTACTCCCCCCGCAACACTCCCGATATCACGACACTAACGTGGGGGGGTTGAAGCCCTCCGCGACACCTTCAAGAATAGTCGAGGGGAAAAGCCTCACAGGTGCATTTCGCGATTCTTTAACGTAGTCGATGACAGTTCACGAATTCATACGCGAGTAACACCCACTTCACAGATTAACACTGAGGTCTGCTACTGTCATCGACGTACCATCGACAATCCAGAATTCGTACGTCGCGGTCCATACTCCATATCGCCCCGGTACACTGGCGGCAACAACGAGAAAACGAACACCAAATTGAGGGTTCGCGCACTGAACCAATTCCTTCACTGGTCACACTGATAAAAGATCACCCATTCGTAACTGTTCCTTTACTCCCAGGAGGAACGTCCTGTTAGTGTAGGGGTGATCTTCCGGGACCATGTGCTCCGTAAAGAACGGACGCGACGGCAAACGGAGCTTGATGCGCACGAGACGAGGGACAACTCTGCTGCGCCAAGGTAAGTCCGAACGGTTCCGACGAGCCGGAGCCGCGATACGGAGTGAGGGTACTCGGCAAGGCCGAGTCCAATCCCGGGTGTTTGGCAGCGCCGCCTGGCGACGAGGCCTGGATCAACGGCAACGTCGCGAAAAGGGGCGGACTTTAGCTCGCACGAGACCACTCCCACGCCACTCGTCGCGCGATATGTAGGTTCCACCCCTTTTGCATCTCGCGCGCTATGATGAAGCGTTCACTCCCGGCGAACGGGTTTTTCTGCTGTGAGAAGGGCAGAAGGAAGATCGAGGGAGAAGGAAGCCGGCGCCGCTGCGCCTCGCATTGGCGTAACCTCTAGGGTAATCATAAATTGTGCATGTTGAAATACGCTATGAGATCTCTTTCCTCGACACAACAGGAAGAACATCCTTTCTCTCCTATACTGAAAAACATGAAATTTATGATTAAGCGAATTTCCTCAGAGATAAAGTTTCGTCGACATTTTTTTATCGAATTTCCTGCACGTTCACGTGAAAATAAGTTTACTAAACCCATGCATTTTCAATGCAAAATAAGATCTTGAATTAGAATATATCCTTCTACATAATATTAGGTTTACGCAAAAATTTTTTTAAAGACCTTTTTCATAACCATTTGAAGAACTACTATTATTGTAAAACTATCAAACTAATGTCGTTCTAGAGAAATGTGGAATCTTGTTACATATAAGTTGAGATATATAGTCTAATAAATATATAATTATATCATTGAAAAAAGATGCTCAATAATAATGACACATCCTTTTTTGACATTACATTTACTATCACTCACTTTGTACTATCATAAACATTTTCTAATTTTGAAACAAAATTTCTTGCGTTTACAGACTCGTACGCTTCTCATGAAGATACAGTACCCAAAATAATGAAAAAAAAAGTCTTTTTCTGTTGCAGTGTAATATTTAAGCCCTTCACCCCCTCGTCACAGTTGCGTTTTGCTCAAAAACGACGTGGAAGTGGGAGAGACAAGCTGCAAGCTGACCAAGGGTGAGAGAAAGACAGACCGTGGAGCGACCATCCGATATCCCGTCATAAAGAGAAACCGGTTTCGTCACAACGTAGACGGAAACCGTCGCTCTCCGATCAGAAATTCCTGATGCGATACCCCGGTGTTCCGATGATGGAATCCGCGAAAACAGCGTTTGCTTCCCGCTTGACCTGTGCCACCATCATCACTGATTGAGTGCAGTCGCCTTATTCCGCGGTACGATTAAGCCGAGTGTTTACAGGAGAAATCGAATGCAGAAAAACACGTCGACAAAGATGAGCTGTTGACGCGGCGCTTGTGCACGAAACAAACTCCTAACTAACTCCTTGGGATCCTATCGTGAAATCACAACAAACTACATGTTTTACATTCTATTGCGAAATGAGTCACTGATAAAGAGCAACCTCTTAAGAGAAATGACTCAAGTGGAACAATAAGTCACAACAACGTCAAAACGACAATGATAAAAAGTGAATCGTGACTGACTGAAAAAACTGATTTGTAATAATCATTTTGGGACCGTTATTTTGATGTCACGGACTTTTTGTTCTGCTCGAGGACCATTCAAACTGCGGCACTGCCACAAATAAAATTGCATAAGGATGTGCAGCACGTACTAGTAACTAAGGGAGAAACGCAAAATAAAGGAAAACAGAATTAAATATATGTAAATGAATAAATTAATTATTATTTAAAGTATCCTATCCTAAATCATCCTATCCTTTGCGATAGCCTTACGTTTAATTCAGATATATTATTTAAAATAAATAACAAAATAAAAAGTAACTGTGATATGTGTTATCTGTTGTATGTAAACTGTGTCGTAATTTCTACACGCGTCGTATATGCACCCCCAAAAATATTTGTTCACTAAATTGCGATCATTCCTTTGTTACGTTCGCCATCACAAAACAGTGCGTTAGACGTGTCTTTGGACATTCGAAACTCTCCAGTATTTTTGGTATTATTTTCTTCTTCAAACGGAAGCGGTTTGGGAACGGTAAACCGTAAAGCGGCTTTAGAATTGAAAGTGGCGGTCAGGTTCAAGAGAACCGCTGGCGCTTTTGAGCTTTGTCTCTGACTAAAATCCTTGCGCTCCTGGTCGAAAGGGCTTGCGCTCGCTAAATTTGCGTCGCTCTTTACCCTTTCAACTTCGTGCGGTAGCATAGAGAGAGAGGAATCAGAAACGGAAATTCAAATTGAGTTGAAATATCGGAAACTCCACAGTTGAATGGGATTTAGTAAAGTGAACAGAAAGAAGTAAAAATCTTTCGAGAAATTTATTTATTAAAAAACGACTTACTAAACTGCAGAATTTAAGTTTAAACCTAAAATTGATTTTAGGCAAGAAGCAATAATGTTAAAACGAAAAATGGCTAGAACTTCCAAACACTCCTCTCTTATCCCGAAGATGTGATCGATAACCAAGTTTCATGAACGTTTCCACGTCTAAGAGTGAAATATCGAGTCTCAACAGGGAGATCAATGCCTGCAAGCAATGCAATACGACGCCTAAAAGGTCGCACCTTGAGCTGCGGAAGGGACACCCGCTTTCCGCAGTCCGGCTGGCCAGTATTCTCCGGGTAGCCTGTAAGCTAAATGGTCCACCCAGTGGTCATTGTCGCCATTGTCTGCGGCCGCGGGCACGCGCGAATTTCGTGCGTGTAGAGAAGCAGGACGCGCGCGTGACAATGAGCGGTCGGGCCGGTTACACGCGGGGTCCACAACGAACCACAAGCGTTTACAATGAGCGGGACCTTATAAATGTTCGAAACGTAGTGAACATTCGCGCTCGGGGCACAAACGGAACTAAGGCGTGCACGTAGGACCCTCGATTTCTAGGTGACAGTTGCGACATAAATCTTCACATGTATCTTCATCTACAAATGAGTCGTATGTGAATACGACATTACCAATGCTACAAATTAGACGGACAGAAAAGGAAACAAATTCAGAAATGTAAGAATATTAGGAAATACTTTTTCTAAAAATTTATTACATTAAATATTTATTTCTTCGACACAAGAATCAATCGAGATACATTTTCTATAAATGTCTACTAAATGATTTGTTAATATTTAAGCAAAACTAGCAATGCATCAAATTATCTTATAGCAGTATATTTGCAAAATTAAATTTGCAAGAAAAGAGATTGTATAATAAAGAAAAAATATTTCAGTTGTATTATGTATATAAAATATTTAATATTATAATTATTATATAATATAAACGTGTTTAACAAAAATGCATAATTTATTATATTGTATAATATTCCGAATATTATAATATAAACATATTGCAACATAAAATATTACACATGTAGCATTGTAACATTTTAAATTAAAAATTAAATAGTTTTTTAAGTATCTATAAAATATTAACTTCAAACTTATCTGATTTTTTACAAGTATTATTTAGAAATTGTAATTCGACGAAATTGTTGCATTGTGGTGTGTCACCTTAACACAATTATTGCGAAATTTTCATT
Source organism: Monomorium pharaonis (assembly GCF_013373865.1). Taxonomy (NCBI): domain Eukaryota; kingdom Metazoa; phylum Arthropoda; class Insecta; order Hymenoptera; family Formicidae; genus Monomorium; species Monomorium pharaonis. The sequence goes on along the minus strand of NC_050471.1, from coordinate 24,950,876 downwards.
AATTCATGACGCCATTATTATGCAATATTAAAATATTTGGCTAACAAAATACACATATAATTTATGTTATTTGAATTTAACAATAAGACCAAATTTTAATTTCTTTTTCGAATAAAACAACTTTTTGCTATTCTTAGTGATAACATTTTTTTATATTGTGCACAATAAAAGAATAAATATATAGTAATATATAAATTAAATATATGTATATATAGGCACATTAGAGAGCGCTTCTGTACGAGCGGCAAAAGATACAAACGCGTTAATACGTAGGGGGCGACAATGATGTCACAATGGACGAGGCGCTCGTAAATGTCTAGCAAGAAAACACCGCTTGCCCATTGTGGTGGCCAACGATCAGAGAATGTTCCCGACAATCGGAAACGCGTGCTGCTGAATGGTCTCGGGGATTACATTCTCATTCAAGGCAGTGTAACATACTGTCGCCACTGCCGGCGCCGCCGCTGATCCTCACCGTTGATCCTCACGAGCACCTCTTTCACGAATTGAGGAATTTGGGAAAGAAAGCGACTTAGCACGAGCCTTCCTTTCGGGAGGATCACTGGGGATCAGTCGATTAACCATCGACTGATATTTCTACCTCTAAGCAAAACCCTACTGATTTTTCAGAACGGTTGCTATCCATTCGTGGTAGACTGCGCGTTTCAATCCTCATTGGTACCAAAACCAGGTACCAATAAAATGGTTGCTTTAAGTAGCGAGTTATTGTCCTTTTGAGGAATAATGTGTAAGCTGTGCAAAGTTGCTTTATGTCTTCAAAGAGAGCGTAAGCTGTACTCTGTTTTCCTTTTTTAATTGAAAGTACAGAGATGCGGACAAGCTGTTTCTATAATATTGTAATTTATGGGTTCCAGAACTTTCCGACTAGATTTATTTTTAAGCTGCCAATTTATCTAGAATCAGATCTTAATCTTGTATCCACACAAATTTTCTATTCCACACAGGAATACAAATGTTATAACTAACGTTACAACGGCATACTACACTGCTTTGAAACGTTTTGATTTTTCATGTCACGTTATACCTTGAACATTTTTATTTTGTTTATTCAACAATTATCATCGCGCGATATTTTTACCGAAATCTTGAATGCGAAACCAGAAGTGGTAAAATTTTCAACACCACATCGTAAATTATCCAAGTTGTGTAAACGCTTTTATTTTGCTTTATACAATTTTCGCCGTGCGACATCTTTAACCGAGGTCATGAAATAATCGAAATGTAAAACCAAAGGCGAAATCGGTCATTCTGTATGCCGTATTATTTGTAATAATACGTCACCCGGGCAACACTCACATCTCGTCTAACGCGGTCACTTTATTGGCGGGATTTCCAGGTCGTAGAGCAGCAGCGCGTGCCGATCAATGAGCGCTGTGTGGATTATGAGAGCTGGGTGATTCGTTGTCGAGGAGGCACGTGTTCCGCGGTAACACGTGCCTGCTCGACGACGGAATACACAAGGGAGTCCGACCGACTGACGGAATGGTTCTAAAGAGCCCCTTAGCCTCTTTAGCCCGGCGTATTTGACAGCCCTTACCCGGTTCATTTTTACGCGAATTTTGTTATCCATCAGTTTATAACAACGTTTGTTTACGAAAAGAACGGTACGTGTTTTACTTAAGTATGTTAGAATGTTAAAACTTTATGCAGCATTGCTCTCATCATAATTAATTATCTTGATGATCCAATAAAATTATTACTAGCTGATTTTCAAATGTTTTAGCAAACTTCGTTTCTTCATACTAATCGATTCATCTCATTTTTTCTGTATACTGCATAAATAAAAGTATTAAGATACATTTGTAAAAGAAATTTACCAGATATTTTATATCAAAATATATTAAAATATAAAATATCTCATAAACTACTAATTTTTCGATAACTCTACCCTAACACTTTTACATGCAAAACAATTAAAGAAATCACATAAAAAATCATACTAGAAAAAAAATAACGACCTTTCGTTTTCGATCTCTATATATATTCGAAAGAAAACCGGACAGCGCGCCCCTTCAATCGTTCGGCTCGATTGCCCGAAGCGTAAATCAATTCTCCAGCGTGCATTATACGCATCGTTCGCAAAGAGCTCCTCGAGAATTATCGATGCGGGAGCGGCGCTTCGCGTCTGGCGCCGTCCCGATACAAAATCTCTCGCTCGGGGCCGCCGCGCCGGTGCGGCCGTTCCGTCCACGAGTGTTCTCGAGAATGAACTCCGCGGGCGCGTCTATATTTGCGGAGACTTAATGCGCGCGATTCGTATGCGCCGGGTCCCGCAATTGCAATAAACTGCACGGCGAGCCGCGGTGCCGCTTTTGCGCGAGGGCCCCGGACAAAACGGCGGCGGCGGCGGCGAAAAAAATTGGAAATCTCGTCGGGCCACTCGCGCCGACAACGACGCGGACTCGACGCGCCGGCCGGCAGTTTACGAGAAATTAGTATGCGCGATCGTCTCGGGGCCTTTCTTTTTTGCCGGGCGCGCCGCTCTCGGCGGAGAGGATGAAAAAACCCGCGAGGGGAAAAAATCCGGCGAGAACCTGAATTGATTTCCGACGGGGGAGTTTAAGGTGCGCCTCGGAAATTTATGAAAATATTTTTTAAGACTTCCTCCCCTTTTTTTTCCTCGTTTGAGTATGTGAGAATAGAAATAAAAATTGTACGTATCGTGTTCTTTTTCTTTTTCTGGAGAGAGATTTTACGAGCTGCAAAAGATTTCGGGGGTGCTGAAACTGTTTGAAAGTTGAATCGGACGTTTGCACTTTTCGAAAAATATATTAAAATCTCTGAGAGTATCTTTTTCAATTTTATAGAAGATATTAAGATATTATTTAAAGAGGATCTGAAAACGCGTTTATTAAAGCGCTCCAAAAATTCGTGAAATCAGGAAATTGCGAGAAATTCCTTTTAACTATAAATGTGCCATTAAGAGGTCGGTCTCCATTAATAGAGGTTCATTTGACTATGAGGGATCGGGCCACCTGAGATTTTCGTAGCAATGTTAACGATTCCTTTCTCTCTCCCTCTCTTTCTCCCCCGCCCTCCTGTATCGAAAGCGTCGTCCTCTTAGGACGCTGCGGACGGATATCCTCTTACCGACACGTGGCTCGCACGTGCCCCTTTACCGGCTAGTTCCACGCCGACGTCGAAGGAGGGGTTCCTTCAACGCGATCCTATAAGGCTATTAATTAAGCGAGATTCGAGGCACGTCGGATTCGAAGATAGATTCGCGACTTCGGGGGCGTGCGTCACGTTTCCGCCATCGGCTTTGAAATCCGGCACGGGGCCAATTGACACGGCTCCGATCGCCTATTATTTCAGATTTAGCCCGGATTCTGCCTTACATATCCTCAAACTCGGATGTTTTCCCTCGTGTCGAATGCGTAGCTTCGATTTTCAGGCGAGACTGAAACGTAGAAGATGATTACTATCTCTGACATTACAAGATTATTAAAATTTTAATTCGTTAATTATTCGTTTTATAATTTGCGTCTCTCTGAATTTTCTGTTCTTCTTAATACATAGGGGGTTAAATTCAGGCTAGTAAAGTAAAGTCTTTGTTTTAATCTTAATCTAATCGTTTAAATTTTTACATTATAACTTTGATTTTCTAAAGTTCAAGTTATTCTCCAAATTTACAGCACAAGTGGCAAAATTTACAAATAAAATTAATAAATGGCATACAATTTGTTGATAATAAATCTGGGCAAAAATCAAAATAAAATAAAGATAAAAGAGCTAATGCTCGCAAAGCTATTTTATGTGACGCAAGCTGCTTGACGGTTAAATCCGCCGTGTAAAGTAACACGACACGTTGACGAGAGCTGATCTGACGTGTAAGGGATACTCGTAAAAAAATGGGTTCTACGCCCCTACCACAAGTTCACGTGCGCTATTATTGTGGGAAAAGCAGCAATATTCTGAGCACGATCTACCCTCGTACGATTTTTTTGAGAATACAGCTATTTGTAAGAAAGGCAAGCAGAAGGGGCACGAAAATGTACGCCACTTTGTAAATGTAATTTATACATCGTACATATGAAACACATAAAAAGAGATGCATTAAAGTTTATTGTAGCTATCAAAATTTGCAATGTGCAGTATTTTGTTCTCTAAAAATAATCAATTATATTGTGTGACAATACACTGTTTAATAAAAAAACGTACAATAAGTAACGGATATAATTTTTATAAATTTTGAGCGCTAAATAAGATCTTGTTCGCCAAATTACGTAATCGCACTACAATTTTAAGAAATTTAAAGTTGTAAAAACAGTAATTTTATACTTTGCCACGTTAGAACTATGATACGTAATATTCTGTATATAATGTCTAACATAATAAAAAGAATAATGATCAAATATGATTTAAGAACACTCTCTTGAAAAGCTCATGAAAAAAATTTGCTGCGTTAATGGCGATTAAAAAATTATTTATAATCAATATAAATGTATTTACCGCGTTACGACTTACATGAAATCCACCAAATATTTTTAAACTCAAACATAAGGATAAAATGTCAGAAAATATGTTTTTTTAATTATTCCTCTATAACTTATTCCGCGACAATTTGTCTAGCAATTCAGATCTGCAGCTAATTGCGGAACGCTTAGGTAAAAAAATGGGACATTTCCATGGCGTTTTATCATCCGGCTTATCGAGCGGAGGCGCGTGTGTATCCCCCAATATTTCACCTCTATAAAAATCTCATAAACAATGCGATCAGCCCGCGCGCGACAGGACGTGTGTCCTGAACCCCGTCCCGTTTCATATTACAGACTCGCAGGATTCATCCATCATACCGGAAAAAGCCCCGTCGCAATGAAACCGCCGGCATGGCAGCTCGTGATTGATAAAACATCAAATTAGTTAACCCAACCCCGACATCTTAAGCCGCACACTCTTGCGCAAAAAAAATGATATTTTGATATTGGTATGTAATAATAATCTAGTTAAATTCAAGAAAAATATTTATGTATTTCAATTTAAAAAATTCATCGTTTAGAAGATGGAACTCTTAAAAATATTTTTAATAATTTTGTGCATATTACAATAATTTTAAACTAAAGGATTTTCAACAAAAATCAAACAAGTGCATTAAAAAAAAATTTAAGTTATGACGTCAAGTTATTCTTTATCAGTACACGGAGAAAATTTTATAAAAATTACTATGGTGAATATGAAGCGCAGACCAAATGACAAATTATAAAAATTTTTACTATATTTTTATCAAATTATCGTATTATATTTACATTACTTATATTATAATTCTCTTAAAATTTCTTCTTACAGTCCAAAGCTATTTGCATGGTAATTTTTGATATAACATTTTTCCATGCGTCAGTTTGAATAATTTTATTAACATAGTTCGTATATATTCATGAAGCTCTTTTCTATATAAAATCTATTAATAACAAACCTTACTTACTCTTTATAGCAAATTTTTCTATATAGTCGCGCTACATATGTTTTATATTAAAGTAAAAAACTTTCAGGAATTCCTCGTATAAATATATTAACTTGTAAATATTTTGCAAGAAAAGAAAATGTAGCTTATCATGTCTGTTTTGGGCAATTTAAAATTTTTTGCAAATTCCTTGAGTTTTTGAACTTCGCTGCAAATACACTAAAACATATCATAAACAGAGGAAATAGCCAGTTTCAGGAAGATTTTCTGGTTTTCACCTGGGTTTTCGACAAAATGACAAGCGTTTGTACAGAAAGCGTGCGAGCCTCATCTTGCCTTTTGCGCCAGTAGAATGGCGCACGAGCTCAATGATTCCTCGCTGGGCGACACAGATTTTATTTTTAAATGAACGCTCGTGCTTTGTTAATTTGTGTGAAATCGTTCGTTTACATCCCGCGCGTTTAGCGGGTCGACACGCCCTTTTGTGCCGCTTTCAATCCTCGGCCATCCCTAAAAGATCCTTTCGGCATGCACCTGTGAGTCCTGGAGCCAGCTGTCATTCTTTACCTTCTCTCTAACTTCATTGTGTACAATTGTGTTCTCTCGCGGCGCTCTTCCACCCCCCATCTCGGAAACCCCCAAAAATCAAGTCCCGATGAAGATTGCTCATACAAAAGTTCAGAAACCTGAGAAAACAAAAACAATTTTCTACCATTTCCGAGATCGATCTTCCAAAAATCGTCAAGGTCTACATTCTTTCAGGTGATCTCCAACCTTTAGTGATACATAATTCACACAGCTTTACCTTCGTTTTATTTTCATCCACGCGAGCCAGCGTTAGCACGCAAATACAGCGAAAGAGGGTAAAAAAGAAAGAGGAGCTCGACGTGGTTCGCGCTGGTACCTTGTTCGATCTCTCTCTCTCTCTCTCTCTCTCTCTCTCTCTCTCTCTCTCTCTCTCTCTCTCTCTCTCTCTCTCTCTCTCTCTCTCTCTCGGGCACGGGTTTCGCGGGCGGACTTCGAAGTGGCCAGTTATTTATGGCTGTGTGTATTAGAGGTGGATATAAACGTCGGTTATTGCAAACACTTAACAGTCCGTATATCAATCAGACGCCAGCCTGATGCGCAGCCCCCTCGAGAAAGAGAATGAAGAGGGTGACGTTGCGCCGCACTTCTTCCCGACGCGCACCTCGCGAGGAGTGCATCATCGTCGGCGCAGTTGCAGCGACGCGTTCGATGCACTCGCTCGACCAAGCGTTACGTGAGTGTACGCAACACCGACGAAAATGCACGCAAACATCAACGATATCTCTCCCCGACGATGCTTGTTCACTTATTTATTTCTCGGTCAACTGGCCATCTCGAGATAACAGTCAGGATAATTTATGCGGGAAGCAATTCTCAACATATTAGTCGAATTAAATCAATAAAAAATTACGCATTTATAGAATAGACAAAAATAATTACTACTGTGCTCATTGGCGGAAAAGATTTCGTGTATGTGTGTAAGTGTTTTTATTTTTATAAAAACTAAACAAATTCGAAAAGTTAAATTTGTAGTCAGATTCAAAGTTACATCTTATGTGCATGTGACATCTTTTAATGAAAAAAAAATGTTTCTTTTATTCTGATTTCTTTGAAACTTCCTAATAGAATTATAAATCGCTGAATCCAAATCAGAAGTCAATATTTTAAAGCACAATTGTTGATGGAAGCTTCAAGTTCCATTTGGATTTTGATTGAAATTTTGATTTGGTGTAAAAGATTCTGTAATAAAAAATTTTTAATAAATATAATAAAAGTTTGCAAATTTCTAAAATACAAGATAACGAATCAAAATTTTACAAAAGTATTTTTTTATAAGCAACAACATTATAACATTTGTTAAATGTTTTATATTCGTAATCAATGATTTCAAAATTGGTTATATATCAAGTTTCAAATAATTGGGTCCATTTTTAATGCACATGTTGGATCCGCTATTCTTTATTTTTTAAATTTCTAGAATCCGGCTTTATATTTGTAACCAACGATCTTAAAAACCTTACTAAGTTTAAAGAAGTTTACATGTAAGGAAAAAGTGTATGCTTATTAATAATATATATATAGATGTAAAGAAATAATGTTTAAAATATAAAGCAATAATTTTTTCATAATAATAAACTAAGAAGTAGACTCTTAAGAAATTCAAACAATTATTAAAGGAAAAAATAAATTTAGCGCCAGATTAAAAAAAATTATGTTATTTTATTCTTGTGGGAAATTCTTTAATAGTACAGAACGCTAACGTAATCCTAATACATAATATACATCCCTAACTTAGTGTAGATATATCTCACAGTGAGTGAGACATAAAGTTTACAATGAACTCTGTATAATCGCTTATTTTACGGTTGACGCATTCCTCTAACTCGGGATTTATGATTTTTATCCCTGGTTCGACGAACATATAGAGTGCAATCGAGAACCGCGGCGATGCGCATCGATTGAACTATAAATGAGCATAACTGGAAACTCTCTCTCTCTCTCTCTCTCTCTCTCTCTCTCTCTCTCTCTCTCTCTCTTTCTCTCCCGCTCTCATTCAAAATCCACTGCTCAACCACTCGTATCGTAAAATGTTTTTTCGACACGTCGCCGACCCCAATAAAATGGCAGCTGCCCCGAGACTTTTCACGGTGGCATTATAACACCTGTCATCTGTGGAAAACCCAACGAGGCGTGTTCGTTTCCGCGCGTGTAACACGTGAAATACCTGTCGTCCGTTTTCAAAATACAAAAGATCCGAATAATTCCCCGCTTCTATTATGTTTACGTTTCCATCTCGCTATGGTAAATCGAATAATTGTAAAATTATTCGAAAAAATTGTGAAGATTGCGTGAAAAAAAAAATAGCAATGTAGAAATAAAGGTTCCTATTCTGACTGAGGTGTTATTTTTCGCAATAATTTCTTCAGTTTTTTAGAGCAGAATCTTATGCTTGATAGCATTAAGACTAAAACTGCTTGTAATATTATGTATTCAGATATTATGCCTTATATAAGAATTGTGTTTCAAGACCGACGAATATGTAGCGCGGAGGATTCGCACAATTATTATTCTATTTTATAGTAATTTTAATTATAATAAAATTATTATCAGTCACCAAGATCCCGTGAAGACAAATTAGCACTAAAAATAATTATAAATTACAATAATTATACTTCTTTCCTCTCGTATTTAAACATAGATTCTTATTTATTATAATAGCCATAGATTCCCTTTTTTCGCTTCTCAAAATCTTTGTTCCTTCTAAAATTAAATCCACCGTAATTCATAACTTTCTTTCTTGGTGATATATTCACGTATATTTACACAGAAGCGCACAATCCGGCTGCACGTTAGCCCGATGAAAGAATCATCCCAAGATGTAGCGATCTGATGTGTTGCGTGGCATTAAATTCCGCGGTTCAGCGTATACATGTATATCTCATAACCAAACTCTCAGCTCATCCGCCTCTCTAATCCGGCTCTAATCTCTCCCCGTAATCCGGTTCGGCGTCGATTTTCTCGATCTTGGACCACCGGTACGGCACCGAGAGAGAATCGGGAAGATCGGGAAGATCGTTCTCGGGGCATCGGCGCAGCTGCGCGCACGCTGCAGTCGCATAATTTATGGCATCGACGAGGAAGAAAAAACGGAAGGATAGGGTAGAGAGTGCGAGGAGGAAGGGGGGAGGAAGATTAACAGTAAGAGAGCGAGAAGAAGACAGGTCGACCGTACGGACATTAAGATACCAACGTTGAAGGGGGACAGGGTGAGACGCGGGGACAAGCATTCTCTATGCGCTTTATCGGCCTTATCAAACGGCCGGTAGTGATGTGACTTGAACAACTCGATGCCTCTTACTCAGCGTGTTCCCCTCTCGTCTCCTACCCTTTTCGCGCTGGAGCTGCCTGTTATTTATGAGCGTCACTGGAAAGTGTGTTTGAGAACTGGGGATTACCCCTCGCTAAACAAGGTTTATTGTACCAATGTCGCGTGCGCGCGCGTTTTAATGTTTCAACAGATGAACAGAATATAGCAGGCGAGCGTGTACCTGTTAAATGTTACATTTAGGACTTCACTTTTTAATTTCTGAACGAAACTTATGATATTACGAACGAGGAGAATCTTGAAAAGCAACGAAGAAAATGTATAATGAATAAGAAATGGAAGAAGAGAGAAATGTTGCTTCTCTAATATAAGATATGTTACACTGAGAAGGGGAGATCTGTATCTATGTATCTCGTAAATTTTGAGAAAATTCTATAAATAAATATAGGGATTGGTATCATAAAAGAAATATGTATTCAGGTGCCAATAAATCAAAACATTAAAATTACAAAATTTCAAAGTTTAGAATAAATTGTACGCGTGACAAACATAATAGCAAATAACTAAAGCTTCACAGAATCAGTCTATCTAAAGTGCCTAAGTATTAATTTTCTTAAACTTGCAGTTTTTATTAAAGAATGCAACATTAAAAAAACAATTTAATGTGTTTCAAATTGTTCAAAAAAAATTAATTTTGTTTAATTTTTATATTTTTCAAATAAATTTTAAATAATTGAATAAATTTCAAAAATATATGTTAAATTAAAACACGAGAAAAAGTTAATGTAAAAAAAAAAGAAATATTTGATTTTAAATGATAAAGAAAACAAAACTTGGTAACTCTGATTCATTGATACCCGAATATTACACATGTTACTTTTACATTATATGCAGTATCGATCTTTTCAAAATTCGTGAGACACACCTAGATTTCTTCGCTTCTAAGATATTTTACATCCTTTTGTAATAAATATAAACCTCTTATAGTATAAACACCTTTGCTGGGTTAAAATACCCTTTTCCCTACTTCTGTATCAACCCGTATAATCCATTATAAAAGTAGTAAAAGAGCATTCTAAAAATTTGAAGTATCCAAAATCTCGAATCCAGCTTTAAAAAAATAGGAGAAAAAAGTAAAAAGAGAATAGAATTTAACTTCTTTTATAACATAATCTACTTTTTTTCTCAATACAAAAGATCTGTAGTTGTTTCAGCTACATTTTCAGCTACCTGTAATACTGAAATGCAACTTTTATGACAACACAATAAACATGCATGACCAGTGGTCTTGTCAGTGACTATAACGTCTAAAACAGTATGTAAATTTAAGTCAAAACAGTATGTAAAGGAATAATTTAGATTATCCCCTAAATTCAACACAAAATGTACGAAATATCGTTAATTCCATAATCTTCATCTAGTCCATAACCACCTTCTCTCCTCTCTACTAAATAGTTCCAGTTTCCGCACATCGACGCACATCTCCGATTACGCGTCCTCTTCAGAGGACGTTCGACGACACCGAGGGGCGGCGAAAAAGTAAACCAGTCACAAGTGCTGACACAATTTTTTCGAGAGAGCGGCGCGACACACACGGACACGTGAGTTATTTACCGCGCGTAAATGAAGATATATCGTAGGGAAATCCTTTTTAACGACCGAGATCTTTCTCTCTCGCTCTTTTTCTTCTTCCCTACGTTTTTCTTTCTCTCACTCTTTCTCCTTTAACTCACTTGAAAGCCATTAACCGTCAACATATACATGTTCCTATGTTCTTAGGCCATATCATAGACTATGTGGATAATGAATGTCTATATTAAAATCACGCCGAGCCGCTCAAACAGTTTGCGTGCACGTGTCGCGAAGATCATTTTAACAAAAAATATTGAATCGTGAATTTGCAACTCGATCGAGTAAAATCCTATGAAGAAGAAAATCGTTGAATAAGTGAATATAGAAGTTTCTTGTCATGAAAATGACGGTAAAGTTCTTTCAGGAAACAATTCGAAAAAGCAAACAATACTGAATTAAAATGGACCGTTGAAAGTGAGATTGTGAATTCTTACTCGTGGAAATCAGATTACGGTAATTATTAGATTTCTTTTTATCGCTTCCTATTATTTTACCCCCTTTTTTCACATTTTTGTTTATAGAATTATATTATACATTTTGGTTATAAAATATCACGTAATTAAGAGCATAGTCAGTATAAAATCAATTTCAAATTGAAGGATTCGACTAACCAAAGAAAAGAATAATATTTATTCAATTATTATTTTCATATTACTCAGCTTTCAAAAATTTCATCAAGAAAATATATTACACAAAGGAAACTAAGTATGTTTATCTTAAATAATATTTTGATGTCAAAATGACAACTAATCAATCAAACGTCAGCTTATTATCTGGGTGGTACTTATTGTTCAAAAAGAAAAAGAATGTCAAAGAGTTGTGCTTCTTTTATCTGAGATTTCCTTATTTTCTAAAAGAAAAATGTAAAATAAGAACTATTTAACAATCTTCATATATAACATGGAACATAATTTCATAACGGTTTCGTTCTAATACAGATAAAGAATTTAAACAATTTCATATAATAATAATATATATAGAGGTCTGTCAAAGAAAAAGCAAGCAAATAAAATTACAAACTTTCGAAAAAACTAAAACATTGTTTAATAGAACATATATGTTAATAGTGTTGTAATGTTAATAGAACAAATAAATGTAATTATATATAATATTTTTTGTCAAGAATTGATAATTAAATCGCGAGAAATATAGAATTAGGATCATGTTTCAAGACAAATCACATTTCATCAAAATTCCTAATTTCTTAAAATAACGAAATCAAGTAATCGAATATCTAAAATAAATATCAATATTCGTCTATTAAATCGTATCACGTTTTAAAACTGGATTTAGCTGAGTTTCTCAGCGGAAATATGACTATAAATATGGCTCTAATATAAGAATAAAGCGTGCGCTAGCTTTGAAGAGACGTGCGATTATCTCGAGGCTGTCAAGACTTATCTACGTCTTTCGCGTCACAGATCATTGACTGAAGTATACCCGCGTATCTTTATAATTCAGATAACCGCGGGGTTGGAGAGAATTCTAGCCGTAAACGCATTTCCGTTCCCGGAAGCATATATCTTGAATGCATGTAGCAAATTGAATCAAGGCAAATGATGTCTTAATTATTTAAATATTAACATGAAAAAAAATCTTATTGATATTGAAAGGAGTAATTCATCCTTGAAAAATAAAAAAATTGATTAATTTAATATTCTAAATATGTAAAGTTAAATATTTTCCCGAGAAGTTTTATCGATATTTTATGATTTGATGACATTTAAGTATAGATGAAACAATAAAAGACGCATGCAAACCTTCCGCACTTGTAACACAATATACTATTAACAATATTGTAATAAAAAAATTTCATTATATTTCAAACGTCTTTAGGAGTTTATTTTTATAAAAAATTTTATGAACAATGTTCGAATGAAATCTTTTACCGTTAGAAAGAAATTGTAAAGACTTCTGTGAAACATAAATAAAACCTTTTTTACTAGAATATTGTTGAAAATATAATCTTTGATTAGACTTTTAACTCTTTACTTTCATGACAATTTTTGAAGAAAATATTAAACTTATTTAGAAATTTTCAAGTAGAGAAATATATATATATATATATATATATATATATATAATCAAAGAAAATAAATATTAATATCACAAATCTCTTTTTATTGTATGTAAATTAATAATATCTTTCGCAGATAATAATACACGATGCAATGCTCAGTTATAATTTAAAAGTGACTTTAATTTAATGCAATAATACATTATGCTTATCTGTTTACGAGTTTGATCAGCAGACAGGAAAGAGACAACGCTCGAAGGAGAAAAATTAGAGAGGAGCAGAAGCGTTTTAGTGAGGCGAAAATAAGCGGCAAGTATCGCGCGACCGGAATATAGATGGCCGACGATGATAAGGAAATGAATAATACAATGTTTCATTTGTTGCTCACACACACACACACACACACACACACACATACACACACACGAGGGACACGCGAAAGGGCGCATCGACAGATCTCGACGCGATTACATAAACCATCTCACCTCGTTATTGCGAAGCTACAAATGATTTTAGCACGGCTTCGCTTAAGTGATGAACGAGAAGTTGCGAACATCGCGTGATTCGCGTATTCACGATTAACTTGTTTGTCCAAGGATAATAAATAGAGACAAATTGAGCTCTCTGGGCGTTTGACAAATGGAAGGAGACGGCGTGTGAAAAAGAGAACGTAACGTTGTAATGAAAGTAAGCAATGTAAAATATTAAAATATTAATATTCAGAGAAATATTATATATATTACACCTTTTGACCGCGACGTCTGCAACAATACGGTGTTCTGCGTTTTAGTACATTCGATCTCTCAATTTGTTGAATTTTAAAAGTGTGTCCTCGGTATTCGTATGAAACAGATATTCGTGTTAGATCTCGCTATCACTCGAGATCCTGCGCGCAGCATATCGTACCGCGGCGATGAAAAATGTTAAGAGACACGCACAACGTCATTGTGTCGCCAGTAACGTGAAACCTCACGGGTTTTCTCCCTCTCTCCCTCTTTTCTTTCTCTCTCTCTCTCTCTCTCTCTCTCTCTCTCTCTCTCTCTCTCTCTCTCTCTCTCCTCCTTCTTGTCTCGTTCTTTCCTTCTCTGTCTCTTTCCGACATAATACAAAGTTCTCGCATAACGCATGGCACGAGTCCAGGGAACGAGTGTGATAAACATGTCAGCGTGACTGGACCCCCTGCAGCGGGCCCGGGTCCGCCGTCCGAGACCTGAGAGTTTGATGCCCCCGTTACCTGTGCATCTTAGCTTTAATGCTGACTCGTACGGGAATCACGCTTTTTTTCAACTTGTTTGAAATTTCGAGCCCGCTCGCTTGACCGAAAACAAACTATGAAGTTATGTTATGTAAAATTTTTATAGAACAATTTTTGTCAGGTACTTTGGTATTACGGTAATAGGATGATCAACTGTTTTGTGTTTTACGGATATCCTAATCTTCGGTACTTTCTGTGCTATTTTGCTCGTCCACTCATTCTTTCACCTTCTCGCGATTATTGTCAACAACTTCTAATCCGCGCTGTTTTGTTTGTTCTTTCGTTCCCTTACTCATTCTCTCACTCATTCACTCTCGACGCCGCTAAGCGTATCTGCAGTGTATTTATTTAATAAAAAGAATGTAAACTTACCAGGTCTTCTTTTATTACGTATTTTATGCATTTAAAAATTAAATGCAACTAAAATATTTAATAAAATGTTTCTTTGTTTATAAAAAAGGCTAAAAACATATTTTCTTTATGGATAAGGCAATATAAATATAATAGCTATATAATTTTATTTAAAACTTAATTGACTAATGAGATTAATAATTATTGTATTGCTTTGTCTTCCAGTAGATTCGCATTCGGGACTCGTCAACTGTAAGTCTGATTTTTACACTGACAATGAGCTATGCATAGATCATTGATCGCCATGATCATAAATGTTTCCACAAAAATTACGAAAATATTTGGAAGGCCAGAATTAATCACTCACTTCTTAGAAATTTCTTTCTTCATTTGTCTACCTGTATGTCCACCTATCTCTTTATCTTTACTTGTACGTATCTATCTCTTTATCTTTTATCTCTTTAATTTACGGGATTTAGTAAGCTTGATTATTTTTAGGTCCTCGGCTTCTTGCACCTACATTAATTGTCGCTTCAATATCAAGCAGGGGGAAACTTCTCGATTGCCACGGATCGCTATCAAGCCCGAGCGCGGCGAGTGCACAAATCACGACGTAACGCGCCGGTCTCTTCGGGGCCTCGTCGTATTTTTCGTCGACGTAATGTCCGATGACAGCCGTGGCAGTTAAACGTGCATCATCGTCGTATATCGACGCGGATGCCTCGTTGCCTCTGTATCTAACTTCACCGCTGGACGATAAGGCCTCTTATTAAATATCCCATAAAAAGCAGCCGTGTGTTTTCCCGTCCTCTCTCAGTCTCTCTCTCTCTCTCTCTCTCTCTCTCTCTCTCTCTCTCTCTCTCGTCTCTTCTCGCTTTTTTTCCTCTCCGTTTCTCTCTTTTTCCGTCTCTCTGACTTTCTCTGAAAGGAGGAGGAGGACAGCGATCATCCGTGATCGACATGGAGGGCCCCATAAACGCGCGGCACGGAATGTTGGTCATCGTGCCGTCCCGAGCACGGAATCGGAATCGGTGGCAGTACAGCAA
Source organism: Monomorium pharaonis (assembly GCF_013373865.1). Taxonomy (NCBI): domain Eukaryota; kingdom Metazoa; phylum Arthropoda; class Insecta; order Hymenoptera; family Formicidae; genus Monomorium; species Monomorium pharaonis. Next base: position 24,935,300 of record NC_050471.1, on the reverse strand, counting down.
ATCAGACATTTTATTCAGCATAACCGCCAATCGGACCGACAGCTCTTCATATGGGTTATCTCTTTGCTGCAGTGCGTCGCCGCTCTAAATGCAGTCTTCAAATGCCGCGTCGAGTCCCGTAGTGGGAATGCGGTCCCAATAGCACAGTGATACTCAAATCGCGCGAACGTCGCCTGAATTTGGACATGGCGACACCAGCTGCGCGTGCAACCGCATAAAACTAAATTGCAAAAAAGTTTCCATTTAAAATCTTAAAGGTTTTAAAATCAGTAATCTTAAATTATACATTATATTAATCATAAATACACTTATAGGATGTCCTAGTAACTTGTTCTTTCCAAGAAGAAACTTAATTAATACAAAATTAATTTTTAGACAAAATACTTGAAAGCAGATTTAATTTCTCGATAGTGTCTTAATGTCATTTTTTCCCAAGAACTGTCTGCCAAATCGTTTTTACGCTGATCTAATTAAAGACCTCAAGATCGATCACAAGACGTACCACAAGGACCAGTTAGAATTCATAGAGTTAATTAGCTGTGCAGCAAGTATATCGATTTCCCCGATGTCGCCACTAGTTTTCTGTTCGTCAACACTCGCGAGCACGCTGGTTTGAGAAACGCTGAATGAGTCCGCCACATTTCGTCGCTGCCGCAATTATACGCCGCGGATGCAGCGCGCCATTTGTAAGCGGCAACTCCGATCCAAGTACGCGAACAACATATCGCCGGCGACATATTACACGAAGTGTTATACCGCGGATATATATTTTGCGCAGGAGAATTTTCAGCGGGACCATTGCCGCATGCCGATGACGGTCCTCGTCGAAGAATCGCACCGAAACGCTTCCTCGAACTTTCAAAAGACTGGAGACGCGTCTCGATCGTCAACTCCTTTTTATTTCTTTTGCTCTCTTTAAAGGAATGCTGGAGTGACGGTCAACTTGAACGCGGTCGATAATATAAAATTAATGCACATCATTAATAAAGTTGCAAATCTTTTATATCAAGCCAATATTAAGACGTGATAACTCTACACGCCATCTTTAACTAAGAAATGGTAAAAATACCGTGAATTATGTACCTGTCGTCAACATCTCCTTAAATCGGAGCGAAGAGACAAATAGTGTATAGGCAGATCAAAACCAAGAGAAGAAAGGTATTATCCATCGATAAAATCAAACTTTTCAAAATCCGCGAGTTACATACCTGGACACCACTTGTAAGAGCAATTATGATCATAATTAATCTAAGATCATAATTAATCATCATTTCTCTGCTATATCATCTGCTTAGCTATAAGTGTTAAGTCATAGCTTTGTTGTCATTTCCTTTCCGACGTTTATATTCGACGTCCAATCGTCCGGAAATCCCTCAACGCGACCCCATCGCCTCCTCGATCCGTCGCCGACAATAGCTCGCTGCTGGAAAAAGCTAATCGTACGATCGTTTGCGATTCGTTCGCGCCGCGAATTTACTCCCGTGCAGGATATACATCCGTACGCTTCCGCTGCAACCGCGGCGAGGATTTATCGTCTACAACCGCCTCGTTGCAGCTGTACCGTGAAATCTACGGAGCGCGTGTGTATATCGGTCGTTCGTTTTTTTTCGGCCGCCACGTGAGGAGGAGAAAAAAAACAGTTGGAAAGAAACATTTTTACGATCCTTCCGCGATAGAGGAGCGTCACCCTTGACTCTGCAGACGCAGTCCTTTCGCTTGTTCGCGGTAAAAATGCGAAATTCGAAAGACTAGGAACTTCATAAATCCCAGATGTGGGGTAACCCAAAAATCGGGTAGATCGTCGAACTGTTCGACGTAGAAAAGAGTTATAATGCAGGATGACGGTACGTTCAGAACTTTCCGGCTCCTCAAAAAGTCGGAATTCGTAAATATACACCTTCGTCGACAAAACGATTAACGCATCGCGCGGCGGTGCTTCCTCTCGTTACACGCGAATCGGAACGGTTACGTCCCCTTTTCGCCCATCCCGGTAGTCTGATTGTCTAAGCCATCCAGGGACTCTAGCAGATCTAAGCCGGACTTAAGCCGGTCGGGTCAGTGAACATTCACACGCGAACAGCACCGCGACGTTGGAAACAACGAGCAACGGAATCAGGGAGCCTTGGCTGGCTGGCTGGCTTCAGCTAGCGGTTCGTTCAGATCTAGATCCCAGATTTAACTGCAGATATTAATTAGGCGAGCACTGCTCGCGCGCGCGCGTTCGTGAATTCTAACGGCCTGCGTAACGGCCAAACGTACAAATTTCGTCTTCAGACCGAAAGGCGACTTCGCGTGCGAACGGTAGACTAACTCTCATAGTCTTAGATCTCTCTCTTTCTTCTTCTTCTCCTTCTCTTCTTTCCTTAGACAAGCGATTCATGTGAAATAAGCTCTTGGGCATTCAAAGTATTCATTCATATATCTCAGGTATTTGGTGTATTCATTGTACGAGGAGGGCATTTTAATCCTTAATCACCGGGGCGCTGTCTATAAATTTATAAGAATTTGCACGCTAAACCTCTCATTGCACGCTTCAGCCTTCATCAAGATCGGAAGCACGCCTCTGGTGCGCGTTCCTCAAAGGGACTTCCGGTGCACGTCAATCGGAGCAGACGCGCACCGCGTCCGTCGCATCATATTATCGCCCGGCGAAGGGAAAAGAGAGGGGGGGAGGGAGGAGGGAGTAGAGTCAAGAGGTGGGATGACTTTAAAGGGAGGAAGGTAATTTTCAGAGGTAATTTCCGAGCATGAACGCGAGAATGGGAAGCGCGGCTCGGGTGCGTCTACCGTGTTCCTGTCATCGACGGATCGCGCGCTTCGCTATCTGATGGTGATTATGCGAGAGCGGGGCGTGTGTACAGCTGTGTGTGCGCGCACAATGTATAATAATAAAAAGGCCGGCGTGTCTTAACGCACGGCCAACAAATATGCATTAGTTGCATTCGCGTGCACGTCCCGCGAACGCGCTATGTGAACGTATTGTGTTATACCGGGTGACTCCGGAGAATCTCGATATCGGTCGCAGGGATAGCATGTCCGTTAGAGACGAGCTGAGATTTGTCGGATTTTTCTCCGTTAACCTGATGCGGGATGCATTTCAAACGTTACATTAATTGCGAATGAACGTTTATATTTTAAAAATTAATTACACTGCCCAAAAATCTCAGTACACTAGAAATTTTCTCGCGTTTCATGAAAAACAAAGTATAATAAATCTTTAAAAATTATAGAAAAAATTTGTGCAAAAATCAAGCATGTTTAACATTCTTTTCGTTAAATTTTCTTTAGTTTCATAGTTAAGAACCATTTTATAAGAAATAAGTTTTTTCAGAAATCGATATCGTTGCAAGAAATCACACTTATTTTTAAGAAAAAAGCACTTTAAAGTTTAGATAAAAAGCTTCTTAAAACTAATTTTTTTAACTTTTATTCAATAATGTTCAATAATTTCATTAAATTCAAACAACACTTCAAAGTAAAAAGAATATTAAGAGTAAAAACACCAATTTTTTAACTCTATGTAATTTATTATAGAAACAAAAATATCGTAGAGAAAATAAAAGACAGATTCAAAGTTTTATCTTTCCTCTTTAAAATGCATTTTTAAAAAACTCCTCTGCGATTCTTTTAATCAAGATGCTTAACTCTTCGTAAGATAAGAAAAAAATTTCAAACGTGTTAAAACCTTTGAGCGATAATACATATCCTTTCTCTGTTTAAACACTCTTGATCTTTAATCAGGAAAAAGTCTTTTGAATTACAACAAATGAAATATTTCTGAATAGAAGTGAATCTTCCGTTGAACTTCTTTTTCAGAGAAAAACGTAAAAAATGAAACATGCTCTTGGTGATACACTCTACTTCTTTACGTTTCATTTTAAATTACAAATATCTCACTGATGGAAAGTACTGATTAAATTCTTTCGCCCTAAAAAAGGGAATGGAAAAAGAGGAAAGAGAAGTAGCAAAGTTGAATTTGAATTCTCATCGAAGAATGCATCTTGGCTATAAATTCTCATTTCGTCTTTCTAGCCACCCTGTATTTATCTTTCATAGGAAGTCGGCAGAAACTTTGTGGCGGGAATCAACCACGCGATAACCTGGCGTCTCTGATTAGTAATTAAACGCATGACAGCCGACCGCGTTTTCATCGCCTGCTTTTTCATGATTTTTCTATTCACTCTCTTTATCTCTTAGCCGAATCTCCTTTTCGGAATTAAAACTTTTACTGTAATTATTCCCGACAATTTGATTTAAGATTTAATTGCAATGCATTTAGCATAAAATCTCATACTGACCGCGATACCATCTTGCAATACGCACCTCGACCATTTAGACAGTTTTTTATTAATCTTTGTCTTACACTCGAATACAACATGTACATTCTTAATTTTGAATTATTAGATTTTTAATATGCTTTATACAGCAAATATAAAATTTGCCATTTTTTTAATAAGATAAAATGAATTTCTTACAAATTTCAAACCATTAGTTTTCTTTAAACCTCGTTTTTACTAATGTAATTTAATATAAGTTTAACTTACTTTTTACTCTTTTTAACTCTAAAAATCCTTAGAGCTAAAAAGATAGAAAGTAAGTCAAATCGAAATTTTAGAGTTGATCAGTAAAGGAGACAGAAGCTATATGGCATCATCACTTTAGTTTAAAACTTATTGAAAAGAAAACTACTAAAAATTAACAACGAATGCTATCCAGGAGTTTACAGAATAATCACGAATCTGCTTTCAGATTTTAAAATACAAAAAGCTGATTTAATATGGCGGAAAAACTTTTATGTTTTTCAATTAATTACTCTAAAGTTTTGATTTAGTAAGAGTTTGTAAGATCGCTCATTATAAATTATTTTCTTTCAAATTTCCAAAATAAAAAATAACAGATTTAATGCAACGAACATTGATATTTTTTAATTGCTTTTAAAACTTTGCTTTTACAGGTTTTTTAAGATTGCTGATTATGAATCTGCAATTAGAGTTTCAAAATTTAAAATGACGGATCCAATATAGCAGATAAAAGTAGCAAATTGAAAAATTACATCTTTTTACATGCTTTTTTATCATTTTGTAACGAGAAACCGCTCTGAGCGAAACCAAAATCACGACAAGAACATGCCGGTATTCAATCCCATTTTTTATTTTTCCTTGTTTTTTATTTTTTCTATTTTAAATTTTAAAATTGGAATTGCAAATTTAAATCATACATCAAAAACATTTATGGATAATTTCTGAACCTATTAAAATGTATCAAAATTTATCATTTTTGTCTGCTATATTGGATCCGCCATTTTGGAAATTTCAATAATAACCATACAGACGTAATTAAAGACCTCAAAAATTCGTATAACCAAAATTTCACAGATTTTTATAAAAAAAAGCTTCTTTACTGATTAATTTACAATAGTAGAAACAGGCCAAAGTAAACACTGTCAAATTTCCAGTTTGCTTGCTGCGTTTATGACTTCCGATTCTCCTTTAATAAATTGTTTTCCGCTTTCTGTGTGCGCTTAACGATGTTACCGTACGGCTAGACTTGAAAAGAGAGGGTTAACCGACGATAAATGAAACGGCGACGCGTAATTGCGAGAGCCACGGAACGCAACAAATTTATTCCGCTTCTCGGGAATCCGACACGCGTTGCTTATTATCGTTTACAAAAATGCCGCACGCTTCTCGCTTGGATGTCGGTATTTCCTTAATTGTTCTCTTTATCCAAAAGCGAGCAGCCGCGTGCTCATCGATCCCCAAAAAGTGGCTGGAGCGTGCAGGCCATTCACGACGGAACGAAGAGTAGGCTAAAATTTACATTTCCGATCGCGTTTCGCGTTTCCACTTGTTAGCGCAGTGCGAAATGTATGCAATAATAATTTAGATGCGATATAAAGTGTACAAATGTTTCCATTCATCTGATATAAAACTGTGACATATAGTTTTTATGATAACCTTAGAGAAAGAAAAAGAAGGGAAAGAAATTGGAGAGATTTTAAATTTGCACGACGAGATAATTTTGTCATAAAATTCACTCTCAGAATCATGATATTCATGAAATAATATAAAGAATATTATTAAAAATTTAAATTATAATAAATTAGACTGAATTTAATTAAAATTATAAAATTTTTTGAACTCATGTTGTTACTCTGTGATTCTGGAAGTAAATTCTAAAAAATTTAATGTATTTCCAATAAAATTGTTATTAAAATTTATTAAAATTATAGTAAATTTTACTAAACTGTTTTATTAAATCAGAAAAATTCTTTAAAGTTTATCCAACGCGTTATCCAACTTTACTTATTATAACAATTACAACAATTTTAAGTGTAAATTTTAAGGTAAAATTTAACAAAATTTTATTAAATTACACTAAATTTCATAAAAATTGTAGCCACATTTTATCAAAATTTGTACAACTGTTCCGTAATTACCCCAATTTTGAGGGTAAATTTTAAGAGAAAATTCTCTCTCTATAGAAATTTTAGTCAACTAGTACGTAATAAGCAACTCGAGATTTAAAGTCCCGAGATTTTTATTTCAGATTCACAGGTTCTGATATTTATGAAATACGTACGTACCCACACACCATCCAGGAGAAAACACTTGCGCTTCCATTTGTTAGAAAAATCCGCGCGGATTTCGCACGGGAGGCGCGCGTACATTAGCCGCTATCCGGACAGCGCCGTCCGACGCGCAACATATATAAAAGCATTACAAGCGATAACAATTACGTGTTTTCCCTAATTTTATGTGCGAGCCATCTTTCACGACCGCGGTGGCAATAAATACGTGCTGCCCGGAGTTACCGATCTAGTTTTGCGGCTTCCTATTAAACGGTAGTGTGAACCGTGTCCCTTGCGCCTTACGCGTTTGCATTTTATATACGTACGTTGAGCTTGTAATACGCGTTCATATAAATGCGAACGGGATGCCCGGCCGCGGAAGGTGTACATCAGCAACGGAATTCTTTTTCCCCCTCGAGGGGAATTCAAGAAGAGACATTTCTATAAAACACACGCTTCGGCGCTATCTTGGATTGGTATCTGGTATACCGAGGATATCCTGTTCATCTGATTGTACGAGGCGGTGATCGCTGTTGATAATATTCTCTACAAACTTTTTTTTCCCCTCCCCCGCAAAAGTCGTCGGTCGATCCTTCGTAATTTCTGCTTTTTCATAGGAATGCTTTTTCATAGGAGAAATTGAAGTGTCAGTTATAAATCTTGAAGTATTATTAATTTTATACCAATTATGTCACTTTAATTCCTTGATTAGGGCTTTTTAATCAACGTAAATGAATCTCACAGATTCAGAGAGCATGTCAGATAACTTGCATTATTACAAATTTCAACGTCAGTTTTGAAGGAATTAAAAATCTCCATATCTAACTAGGCATTGAAAATTGCAAACTATAAAAATTAAAATTCAACCAACTAATTCAATTCAAAATCTTCAATCTTCGGTAATTTGATGCAGGCTTTAGGACTATAATAAATGAAATAACGTATACAATAAGACTAATAAGACCTGCACTCAATATAACCTAGTGTATACCAATTAATATAACCAATATTTACCTAGTTTGACTCATCCACATTTTTAAATAGTTACACAACGAATTTTATAAATAATGTTAATATATCACTCAGGAAGTCAATATGATACATTTACGCACTGGTAAAAATCTGTTTTCTACGGTTTGTAATCACATTTTATTTAAATTGTGCTCTCCTAAATCTAAAATTTCAGAGGTAAGTAATTATAAATATCCGTTTACAAATTCATATTAATGTGATTTTTATTTATGCTTTTTAACACTATATTTACTTTGCATTTTTAAAACGTGTTGTTTATAATTAAAAAAGAAAACACTTTGTATAATGAAATTATTATAACCAGGAATTCTACAGGATAACAGAAAACATAATATATCTTAATAGTATACAAAAATTAAGATTCTGTTTATTTAGTGTTAAACTTTTGATTAATATTTCTTATCTTTCTGCAGTTAATTGGAGAATATTTTAAAAGTTAAGATAACGCCTTGTAGTAAATAAACACAGTTTTATATTTAATAAATAGTTGTATATATAATTTTTTTCCATAAATACATTAATAAATGCTTAATTAAATTTTAATTAATTTTATATTTTGCATTTCTTTAAAAATATTTAAAAAAGTCAAAAATATAAAAACAAGGAAAATATATAACTGGGCCATATTGCGTACATATGTAATCAACGTATGGCCAATTTTTTTAAACCTTTATATTTATATAAATACTTACATAAGTAATAAAAAATATTTTATATATTTTTGTTTCAAAAATAATTCCTAAACCATTACTATTTAATTTTGTATAATTCATCATAAAAATAGAAAAATTCCCAAAGCGCAGATGAGGTACAATATATTGTACAGGTACTTATAATAATTTTTTTACCTGCTAACTAGAACCGTGATAAACACAATATTGTAATAGCAAATTCAAGCTGTCAATTCCCTTATAGCTTTAGACTTACTATATATCTGTTAAAAGGACCCTAAAACTGGCACGCAGAAAGCTATAAGTGATACAACGTAAGACGTAAGTAAATCGATCAATCACAATGAAGCAGTAAGGCAATAGCATAATCAGTAGCAAATAAAAAATTTCAATTACCTTACTGCCTATGTTTTTCCACGTGTCACTAGCCCGACACAGGGAAGTCAATCCATTACACAGATATAACGTAGAAGAAGTTCAAGAATAAGAGTGAGAGTGATAGAGAAAGTAGAGAGGACGAAGAAGGACGAGGAGTAAAAGCGAGAAAGGTAATCGCTTCTCCTCTCCTCTTTACTTCTCCCTATACTAATTGCACAATTAGACGGGGAAAGTATCTGACTTACTCACCGTTTTTCACTATTAATATCCGCACGTCTCTAACGGAAGCGCGGTGTACATACAAGTCTACATAAACACATTGCAGTTCTCGTGGGGCTGCACGTATATACCTATTTACTCTTCGCAGATTCGCGGCCATCGTCGCATTTTCTCGCTCGCACGCCAAGCGTAAATTACACGGCGAGTATCATCCGCGGATCCCGCCCGCACTTCCTGCTACATTAAATCTCGAGCGGATCGGCGAATCCCATGGGGAAATTGCTGTGGGACACGCACGCGGTTGTCCATCCCTCGGCGTGTCAGCGCGTCGGGATCACGAAATCGCTCTGCTTGCTCGAGAGGGATACGTTGAACGGGATTACGTGGGTACGTGTATATAAGACCCGGGGGCTTTGCGAATCTCTCTTTTTCTCTCTCTCTCTCTCTCTCTCCTCTCCTCTCCTCGCTTCGCGCGGTCTCTTCCATGCCACCTGCGATCGCGATTAGCTCTCTATGGCCCGATGCAATTCCGCGCTACCTGCATGCGTTGCACGATTAACTGGCGCGACTAAGGAGCTACGCGCCGCATATTTGTTTCCTTTCCCGTGGGCGTCAAGATTCCATCTCGAGGACGCGAAAGTCGAGATAAGGGACGTACGCAGGAATATAGACACATTATCTGTTATATATCTGTTATAATTTAACGTATAACCAATGGACACGTTATCCAGTGTATTCTTGTTACAATATTTATAACCGGATTTAGCTACCTGGGTTCGTAGTGGCGATGAGCGTAACGCTCCTAATTTTCGGAGATAAGAATTGATTGGATGAAATTTGAAACTTTTGATTTTGTACCTTTAACTGCGAAGCGAGACAAACGAGAGAACCAATCAGCATCGCGGAAAAGAGGCTTCAAGGAATCGATATGAACGAAATTCACATAGGTGACACGGCTTTTTTAGAAAGGGATTACACTCTGATGAAATGTATTTCAAATGAATCGTAGTTCTTAAGCGTAATTATAATGTCTTGGAGTGTCGTTTTTTTTTTTTTTTTTTCTACGTTACATAACCACTTGCGATTCTTGCCGGCCATCCGCGGCGGGAGGATCGAGGAGTCGCGGAATTAGGCGCAAACACGTTGCGTCAAACGCACACTTAGGGCTATACGTTCCGGCCTGTATGGCGCTCATAATCTCGCATATTTACACTAACCGCCGTGAATAAAACTGTTATATTATGCTTCGGTATTTTCGCGCGCGCACATCGTTTTTTTATCATTCCCGGCATAAGCCGGACGTCGGTATAATACAGCGCGGTCCCTCTTTCTTCCCTCTTTTCTTTTCGTCCTACCGCTTACGCATGCCTCGCGATACGGTGGCCGTCCTCGACGCGAAATGCACGTGCAATTAAGCAAAGAAAAATGTAACAGGCGCCGCGTAAAGCGAGTGTGCGCGCGGCGCCCAGAAAGTGGCCTCAAGTATCCAAACGGCGGTTGCTTTAAATAAAGAGATAAGTCCCTCGCACATTACGATCGATAAAATAGTACATTTTCTTAATTCCCGCCTCTCTTTAATACATTACCTTGGTATTTTTTGTAAACCAAGCAATCTTTATGTGCACTTGCGCTTTCGTAAAAGTGTATCATATATTTACGGTGGCCATGTATTTTCTTAGAGAAAATAAAGAACATTGTCACAGCTTTACTATAGCTTTCAATTTTTTATACCTATTTACAATATAATTACTCTCTGTCTCGATCACTTTTTTCGTATAAATTGTAATTCGTAAGCTCTGTTGACAAAGAAAATAACCGATCGGCTCTCAAAGATATTTTTTTATTTCCTCAGAGATTTATTAGTCGTGAAAATTCATCAGACGACCATTGACACAAATATCTCTGCCACGACTTGCTTCATAAAACATGATTCGTGACGTATTCTCAATAACACGTAAGAATTTGTTCTAGTTAGAGAGAATAGCGATAACGCGAAAAACCATCTAGCTGATATTTAGGTCGGCCCGAAGTGCAGCAACACATCGCCTTGCGTTCGTTGATGTATAATAAAAAGTGAGCACAGGTAGCGTGCGTCTGACATGCATTAAGTGCGACTGGGCTCTATAACAAGTCTATCACACTGGCGAATGAATTACCCGTGTGGATTTTAAAATCCAAAATTTCCGCACTGAGAAACAAATATTGTTGATTTGACAAAATTTTCCAACTAAATTAAAATTTTGTCAGTTTAAGAATTTATGCATTTAACTTAAATGCACAAATTTCGATTCAAGTATTTATATAGTTAATTAAAATATATAAATATTTGAATAGACAAAATTTAATTTAGTGGGAAAATTTTGTCAAATTAACAACATTTTTTCTCAGTGCGGAAACACGGAAACGGAACTCGAAATGGCAGAACTGGGAAAATTCAAGAGTCCAGGATTCTGAAAGCTTTATTTGAGAAAAATTGAAGATCCACACTTTTCATCGTGACTTCTTCAAACTTTTCTTCGTATTCAAAATACGGAGGGAGACTTTAACACCGAGTACTCAACTTTTCCTATCTGATCTCTGCAAGAGTTCCACGTGTCTAAAATCCGAATTTCCGGAAATACGAAAGTCTCTCTAAACTCTGAAACTTGAATTTAAATTCTAGAATTTTGACATTCTGTGGAAATTCAAAGACTTCAAGGTTTATAATTTTAAATAAGAAAAATTTTGGATAAAAAATCTATAATTTTTTATCAAATTACTTCGAGTTTTATCTCGTATTCAAAATACGGAAAAAACATAATTAGAGCTCAATATTGTATATAAATACATATATAATTGTACTTTTTCTTTCTAATTTCTCCATTTATCTGGCTAAATAAGTCCCAGATAAAGTATATAATTTATATTGAAGAGGTTCAATAATATTTATAACCAAGTAACTCGGTTTATATAACGTCAAACAAGTAGAATATGGATTTGCACATCGAGATGTGAATCTAGAATGGGCCGGCATAGTAATTAAAACAGCATTTATTTCGGGAAATGAAGGAAAGGTCGGTGCACGCGGTGACTCGATAGAATGAATAGCGGGCATCAAAGAGAAATTGCCCGTATTAAGTGCCCCATAAAGGCTTCTATTAAAGACGGCTACGTGGACGGCTCGTTGACTGGCTCGGACCATGTACCACGTAGCGCATCGCGGGGCACCTGCCGCGCCGTGACGCACCGTGACGCGCCGTGATGAAGAAGCGATAGGTAGTGCACGCGTAATATCAACATGAAGCTGCACCGTCCGTCCCGGAGATCTGTCAAGCCACTTTTTACTTGTATACATTTCCGGAAGACCATAATCGCGAAATCGGTTGAAAAATGGAAGAAAACTCTGCGGAGCGATGCGGCGGACAACCAGAAATATTCAATCGTATCTCGCAATTTCAAGTTAGAAGATTAGCCTATTTGATGACATAAAAAAGATTTATGATTCTTCAGTCGCGTGATAAAAGTTGGTATCATTGAGTAAAACTGTGAGTCTTTATTATTTTGTTACATTTTGTTTTATAAGATGATAACAAGAGTTATCATCTTACACATCCTGGTAACACAATACATTAGCAGTATATATATTGATTGTATTGGCTAAACATTGGTGATATTGGGAATGCATTGGCCAATGTAACGCCAATATTTGTCATAAAATATTGGTTTTAAATTAGAATGCAATTAATGTCCAATATAAAAAATTAATTGGTTTAACATAGGCCCAATGTTGAACCAATATTGAACTAATCCCAAATAGCACACATAGCACAGAGAGTTCAAAAAGAACTCAATTGTATGTCACCAATTATGAATTCTTTTTAAAAGGCAAAAAGAATTATTTTTATAATTAGTTTTATAATTATTTGAATAATTAGTTTCGTGATTGCATGTAGCTGCTATGTCTTTTCGACTACAGTTCAGCGCAAACAGGTACGTTTAAGCAGAACACGAGGGTAAATTTCGCGCGCATTAATCGCGCTTTAGACGCGGTGGCCAACGGACGATACGCTTGTCGCGATGGGCACATACGGTGGACTTCATAATTATTCATTTGCACGGCGAACGAGATCAAGTTCCGGTCGCTGCGCGGAGATGTTTATCCGGTAGGTGAGTGGCAACCACCTGCCAAAACCGATACGCGATTAATACTAAACGATCAGGTAGCATGCGAGCCTTATACGCATACGTGAGTTCTTTGGAATCAACGGTCGTCCCGTTTCGCCCGTAAATTGCTCTTGCGGAAGGTACGACTAAATGACAAATATTAATAGCTCATTTAGCGCTAAAAGGAAGAGCATTGCGCGCAACTGAGCTTCGATGTCACTCCGGAATGAAGATAAATTTGTGAATAATTCAGTATTCCTGATGGGCTCAAGAATAGGTCAGGTCGGGTATCATGTAAAGATCGTATTAGATATGTGGCGCGTAATTTAATAGACGAAAATTTGAATAAATAATACGGCACGATCAGATTAAAGCGCCCGAGAGACGAATTTCCCCTTCTGGTCCGCTCCGTTCCCTAATCTTATTTTTTTTATTCCTTTATCTTCTCATCTAGATCTTGTTCTCTCCACACGCACACACGCACACACACACACACACACACACACACACACACACACACACACACACACACACACACACACACACACACACACACACACACACGGGCAGACTTTATAAACCTCAAAAACTTGTACTCGAGACTTTATTGCCAAGATATTTAATGCCGGATAGTGAAAATAGTGTGATTCCGGTGTGTACCGAGAGCGCTCACGGATGAGCTAGTAGCTGTTGATTAATTCAGGTATTGTTACGAAGCGCAGAACAAACGACTGTTCGACATGCTTTGCCGGATCGGTGCCACGGGAACTTAACAAGATCCCGGATTTTTAATGAATGCGGTTGGCACATCAGCGAGCTGGGAACGGGGAACTGCTTACATCCTGAGAACTAAATAACAGCCCCGCTTATGTACGCCCGGCTGTATCTGCCTCGCCGATCGATCATCATCGAGTACGGCCTGTATCACCTGCTTATGCGAATCGCTGTAGTTTGCACATCGCGTGAGACCGTGAAAAAAAGAATTGCATCGAAGCGTCGCTCGAGATGGTAGGAGTATGAGAAGATATCGGAGAGTGACCTTTATTCTTTACTTTCAAATTCGACTCTGCATTCGCTAATGCTTGCAAAAGTCAATTAAGGATATGATACCCATACAGCTTCAACAAAGTAAATTAAAATTAAAAATGTATTGTTATTTACATGTTACAAGTATGCGTGTAAAAGTAAATAATGTTATATTTTATTTAAACGAAACACATTTATATAGTGTGTTTATTTATATTTTTAGTGTCATTATTAAAAATTATTTTAAAACACAATGACAAAATCTCAAACCTTTTTGTATAAATATTCAAAAAATTCTGAGACTGATTGGTCTTTGTAAATAAATAGATAAATAATATTTTTCATTTATAGAAAAATTTTTCTTTGCATCGCATAGTAATATTCTAAAAAGTAACAAAAGCTAAATTTAAAGTATTGATAAAAAATCAAAAGTTTTACAAAATAGTAAATTAAAAATACTCATTTCTAGAATTATATGTCGGCACAGTAATTAGTTTATTATATATTTCATAGAAATAAGAAGTGAAAGACTTATAGACTAAGTCTCCCTAAACTTACTTTCATAAAATATTTTTTACCTGAAAATTATTTTTTTTTAATTGCTCTTAGATAAAAGCGTTAAATAAAATAAAATTTTATTATATTTTTTAAATCCTAATTCTTTAAGACATAGTTAGACCAGTAGGATTAACAAAAAAACAACAGTCAAAAATATAACCAAAGCGTGCAAGAATATTTATGATATAAAAGAATATTACGAATTTCAATTTTGCAATAAATTATTAAATATTAACTGTTTTACTGTTTATCAACCTTTTTATATATTTAATATTTAATAATACATATAACATATAATATTTATTGCAAATTGTCATATTGTATGTGTCATTTTGAATTTTGATATATTTAAAATCGACGATTTCAAAAAACTCTCTATCGACATTTCCATATGCATTCAAGATTAATCTTTGTATTAGTTTCAACATTATAAAACACCAATCTATTATTTTATTGCACATTGTAATGAAACTTTACCTAAATGATTTCGAATGCTTAAAGCAGTTATATAAAAGAATTTAATCACTGTTTCTTAATTATATTTTTATTAGAGCACATTTTCACTTCTTAAAAATAATTTTAATTTAGACTTTAATTCAAGATTGTTATCAAATCTTTTTATTACTTTCCAATGCAATATTTTATTGCTTAGAATATAATCTAGATACATAATACATAATATAACTATATATATTATGTTGAATAATCTATAATTTGTTTCATTATTTTAAAAATATATGTAATATATTCTTAATAATTATTTTATTTTAATAAAATATATATCTTGGCATCTCTCTCTTTCTCTTTCTCCTCATAAAAAATAATCTGTACAAAAATAATAAATCCTTTGTCAAGAAAAAATTATATATATGATTAACAAATTCAGTCATTTTCTGCAAAATGTAATAATTTGGACACAATTAGAACACAAACTGGAAATAATAATTTGGATACAATTAGACAACTGGAAATAATCGAAGCATTAAACTATACAAATAAATAAATTCTCTGGTTTAACGGAATCTATATTGATAAATATGTTAAATATTACGTTACATGCAATTGTATCAAATTATTAATCATAGCGTAACACAGCGTAATACGATACATTCACGAGAAGACATGCATTTCAATATTTCAAATCTGGTATTGTATTCGTCAAATTTCTATTCAATCGATACGATTCATTGCTGATTAAGCACGTTCAGTTTAAAAAAATAGCAAAATAATCAATTACAAAATTTTAGTTTACATCATAATTAGTATTTTTACTAACGTTTATCATTATCAGATTCAGATTCTTTTCAATTCTTATACTTTTAGTATTCTTAAACATCAACTCCCTAAATTTTTAGATGTTTATCTCAAATACTGCATCATTTTTTGGTATCTAAACTACACTTATTACAAATCCTCTCAGATCCTCTTTGTTTCCTAAACATTCTTGAATATAAAAATTCTCAGGCTCTTCGATCTACAAGTCGCGAAGCAAACCAAGTAGAACAACAAGTCACGATCCAAATGACATTATAATAAGTCGTGACTGATCGAAAAGTGTCTTTTAATAATCACTTCAAAATTATTTTCGCTTTTGCTGTAACGGTAACTTTTTGCTCCATTTGGAGACTTCCTAATACAAGAACGTCGGAAAGTCAACATTCTCAAGGATTGTATGGTGCACTGCCCATACAGATGTGTAATTCTTCGCGAATCAAAAGATCAGAATTACGTGCCGCGGCTCTCATCCCCCTTCCGTTTACATTTTAACGGTTCTCCACTTCCTCCCGGTCTCGATCCACCGATTGCCCCGTTGCCTGGCGTTGCCATGCCGTGAAAATTGAGAATCGCGAGCAACGCGAGCGCGAGCGCGAACGCTCGCGAGCGCGCTCTCCACGTGGGATCCCAAGCAGAAAAAAATGGTCTGCCGGATCGATAAGATCGTCTACCCGAAGCCAAACAAACTATTCCATTAATTCGTGAAAGAAGTGAATTTTTCAGTGGCGGGGAAAATAGGCACGCTTGCGCGAGCGGGCGTTTTATCGCGCCTCTAATCGCTTTACCCTAAACATGCGCAGTCATCATCAGATAAGTATTAGTTAGTATTAGCAAAAGGACGGAGGGCGAAGGCGAGAGAGAGAAGAACTTTTATGAGAGATAGGAAAAGCTTGTCGTTTCGCCGGATACAAGCTACGCGGGGGCCTGCAACCCGCGGAAAGAGGAAGAGAGCGCAAGGCTCCTAATACGAGAGATCCCAATCTTCATATAATGTAGTTTATTATATTACGCCTTTACACGACGTGCGTGCCAGAAGTCGTTGTGACGGCGGGTGGAAATTTAATAAGCGAGGAAAAGGCACACTTTGCATACCGCCGCTCTAATCTCTAAAAAGAGGAAACACGATCGGTTCCGAAAGGCACGCACGGGAACATTCTCAATCCGGAACCACACGTCATGTCCTGGTCCACCTGGTAACATAATTAGAATCGAAAATCACCTCGACCTATTGATAAGCCACCCCCCCTCCCCCGACCGTCGGGTCTTCGCGAGAAGGTGGCCGCAACCTTCTATTTCCTCAGCGGCGGCAAGAGATTATCCGGGATCACACGAGTATATACCTCTCTCCGAAAGGACGAAGAGAGAACGAACCGCGCGCCGGCCACCAGGATAATGACATTTAAGCGGGACACATTTCCGTGGCTCAGCCTGCAAATGGTTGGATTAGGGAGATCTACGAGTGCTACCGTTATAACGACTGTCCTCGCGCTTAAAAGGAACACGGAACGCTCAAAGAAGTAGAAAAGACTAAAGGGACATCGTCTACTCGCCACCGTCGCAACTGATTTGCAACCCCTTGTGTGATGAAGCTGTGTCGCCACGGATTCGTGCATCCGCTCGCTCGTGCCGGCGGTTCCTTTATCGTTCACACACGCCTCTTGCTTTCAGAAAGCGAGGCGTTAAAGCTCTTCCCACGTTGGAATTTCCCGTCCAATTGTTACGCCCGCAGTTCAATTTACCGCAGATTTTTCGTGAGCGTTTCCTCCTTCTGTTTCGAAATGTTAGATTTTTCATCATTGATAAAATTAAGTTGCTCTTCAACAATCACAGTTCTAAAAGTCCTCGAGTTTTATATGTTTGTAAAAATCTTCAGTTCTCCTCTTGCCCCCCCGCTCAACCGTAAAAGTCGACGTCCGAATGGCCCAGATGAAACTCATCGTCAGCGTTCGGTCCGAGTGCGATGAGTGTTCCTCGCTCCTCCGAAAGAATGGAACAACACGAAGGCGAAGCTACAGACAGGGTCGTGGACGTAGGCGGAACGTAGACAGAGTGAAAGAGAGACGTGTCCTCCGTGTGCACGGCTTTCCCACAGTTAATAAAGCTATTAACTTTATCTCTCCGGTCCTGAAACTCATCCGGATAGGCACCGCCGCCGGTACCGGTGAATATATTTCAACCTTGCCTTATCCGGTCGGACATCTACGACCAGTGCGAACTATGGGCTTTTAGGTCGACGGGGAGGACTTGGCCCCACGGTCGCGTGGCGTTTTTACCTACGTTTACCATACGCGCACGTACGCGGTCGCGTTCCCGCCAAGTTGGCACGGGTGCTGCTGCCTCTTTGAGAGATT
Organism: Monomorium pharaonis; assembly: GCF_013373865.1. NCBI lineage: Eukaryota > Metazoa > Arthropoda > Insecta > Hymenoptera > Formicidae > Monomorium > Monomorium pharaonis. Next base: position 24,917,076 of record NC_050471.1, on the reverse strand, counting down.
TCACCTCTCTAAGCGCTATCTGATGAGCCGTCCGCCCCAATAAGCCTCCCCGTTCGCCTTTGTGCGGTGTACCTATAAGTCCGGCGGAGGCCCAGGCAGGTATATATCGAGCGCCCAACACGACTCCGAGGGCAGATATATCTATGAAGGAAGGGATCGTGTGGGATCCGGAATCCAGTTTTCGAAAAGGTGACTTTGATGGTGGAAGCGAAACATGTAAAACGAGAGGTGACTCGGAACCTTTCCACGCAAGTTTCGGCCCTTTTGGACTTTTAAAAATGTATCAACAGCTATTTTATCCGTGAAGGCGCAACGCATCAAGTTTTAAGAACAATTTGTGGTTGACATCTTACGTAAAGGTAACTGGTTATTAAGACGATTTAAGAGAAGAGATGATGATTTCTGAGCGAAGTAAAATGCATTCCCTAAACCTGCATGCAGAAATATAAAGCTGCATATTCCTTCGTATTCTCAAAAAAGTTAATATAACATTATTATTAGTTTCTTTTACATTGCACCGATATAAGCAGGCGTAAATCACGGATGACTCCAAAGTGAATGAATTAAATATTTACTTTCGGCAAGAATTTATAATTAAATAGCCGTCGATGAAATCAATTACGGGAATCTCGATACGCAAATTTCGAAACCTCCGCCATTCCCACCGCTCCCGCAACCCCTACGTATCTTCTCGATCGCAGATGTCGATCGCCGATTGCCACCATTCGCCAAAATTCCGTATTGCAGAGAGCCTTTCGCGCTAACGAACCGATCAATCCTTTCATAGAACACATTCTCACCCCGGCTGAATGGGTCGGGCGCGCCGTTCCCTCTTTCTCACTTCTTCTTTTCTCTCCTTCTCCTTCCCTCCACGGGGCGCCTCTACCGATGAATCGATACGGCACGGGAGATCGAAGGGTGATCGGCACGATAGCGACGGATCGATCTTATCAGTTTTTGCGCGTAATTACGCATGTTGGGCACACAGAGGGTCCGCAACGCGTTGCAAGCGGGCTTACGATGTAAGTGGCCCTAACTCAGATATCGCGATGCAGCGGGCCCGCGGTGAAGCGAGGGGTGAGGGGAAGGGCAAAGTAGGAGGAGGACGAAGGGAATTCCCTGCCTACGCGGTGGAAAATCAACGCGACGCCGGGTCGTCATGGGGATATATGCGGCAGCTCTGATTGAATTTCCTGTAGCAATAATTCTCCTTTACACGGGCCGCTTGGCTGCGCAAGGGTAAAAAGGCGGATGCTGTTAACGGGGCAATTAATATCCGCGCGAAATCGTACGTCGCACCGGACGGCCGATCCGCATACTCCCTCGGAGTCGAACAAAAGAGCGGAATGAGGAGACCTGAGGATTTGCAAGGCGTATCTCACGCGAGAGAAAAAAGAACCCGATCGAGGGAGGGAAGTGGAAATTTTGCACTGTAGAGTTTACGTAAAGCGAACTTCTAAATGATCAATATTTGTTGCATAATATTATTAATCGTCCGCAAAGGCTGTAGAGGAGAATATTGAAGATTTGTGCAATATATTTGTGTCAGTCAAAAGTTATTTAAAATACATTGTGCAATCTATAAAATGTTGAACTGTCCGTCAGTATTATTGCTCATTAAAACGCCAATTTATAATATTCTTTTGATTTTTAGTATCAATAAATCAGAATTGGCATTGAATAAAAATATTGAATAGTTACTTTTGCTAGTTGTTTCACTTAATTCGGAAATAATAACAGTTTTTTTTTTTAGAGTAAATAATAACCTTGGATGATTTCTACATCTCACTTGTCAATTAAAAGTCATTGTTATTAACGTTTATTATTTCCAGCTAACAAAATATTAGTAGAATGTCGGCAACAGACTTGATCTGTTTAGAAATGCAACAGAGTTTTATTATTTTTTAAAACAGTGCCGACAGATATTATCAAATCTGTGTATATCTGTTGCATTTCTGGCATAATAATTTTACATAAAGCAATCTTGCCTTTGATACCTTATCACAAAATCTTACTTTAATGAGACTTGCTTAAAATAAACAAAATTGTAGTGTTTTAAAAAGATGTTAAAAAAGACCATAAGAATGTGCAATAAAAAATAGAGAAAAATTTATTTTAAAAAATTCTAAATAATCTTATCCTTGGCGCCATCCTAGTGTCATAAAACGGATAAGATCAATGAATAGATCTTTTTAAATTCTCTCTAAAACTTTTTATCTGAAACATCTTTTCAATAAAATTGATATTTTTCAAAATTCTTGGACATTAACATTGTTATACAATTATCTAGAAGAGTAAGTGTTTCCGAATTTATTTTCAAAACTTAAAATTATAAACATATTGTGTTTACACATAATTCCTATGTCGGAAAGAGAAAAAGAATTTGGAAATATGTTTTTCAAGCGGGTCCTTCGACAATTATTACAAGCACTGAATTACATCTTGATGCATATTTACGTTTTCCAATAAATCAGCTCCGATGAATCGGACGGATAGCGGCTGCGGTTTCAACGGATCACTTACGTGGTCTCGCCGTGCATGTAACAGCTCGTAAATCCCTCTTCCTTATTTCGCATGGCGCCCTACGAGTCAGTTTGTTAGCCGATCATTATTGTCGGGAAACAAAAAGACGAGAGAGCGCGTATATACGCGACGTGTCCCGTATAACACGAACGGACAAAACGCCGAAAGGCTGATCGTTTTATTGGTTTATGGCCGGACGAAATGCCGCTTCGAAATGCGCGTGCAGCGTCCGTGATGTGCGTTTCATGGCACCGTAACATTCCGCGGAATAATAACCCTGAATTTCGTATTGCCGTCGTAAATCTCGCCCGTGACGGACGGTTTACGAGATTCACAGAAACGCGGCCCCGGTAAGGGGACCGGCCATCAATTTCACCAAATTTCATTTTTAATTAAGAATAATGGAATATCCGTATGTGTATCTCATGGTAGATGCGCGATTGTATGCAAATGAGACGTAAGGTTTTCGTTCGACTTCTCCCGTCTTCTCGCATCGCTATCGGGGAGGAGAACGTGATCTTTGATTATGTTAAAATGTAATCATTCGTTTATCCAAGCATTGTGCGTCCCAATTAGTACGGATGATCGAAATTGCTAACTGCCGCGCGCTGCGTTTCACTTCCCCCTGGAACATCGGCTTACTACGGGGATGTACCAACCCCCGTCGTTTCAACTCCGTCGGGTGCTCTATCAGAGGAAGAGAGAGAGAGAGGAGGGGGGGGGGGGAGAGAGTCCCGTTTTCAAGGGGTTGCCCATATAATCACGTATTACAGTCGGCGACCCTCGCGACTGGTTCGCCTGGTATCTGACCGAATCGACGCAGCCAAGCATCAAACTGGCTTACGTTGCCCGTCAGGGCTGAACAAACATGACCGCAAACGTTTGTGCGCGCAGCGCTAACTTCGTCCCCGAAATAAACCTAGGCGATAATAAGGGGGTGGAAGAGAAGGGAGGGCTGGAGAATCTCCCGTTAGGATCGACGAGAGAGGGTGAGATCGCGAATTTAATACTCTCGTAAAATCCACTTGAAAACGGTATTATGCGTACTTCAAAAATAAGACATTGAAACGCGCACTGAGAGAAATCTGTTTTGACACGCGTAAGTATTATTGCATAATACAATAATTACGATTAGAAGCTCCATTTTCAGTTATCAATGTATAGCTACTATTATATTATTATAATTTGTAATAATAATCTTATATTTACGGTTTTATTGTATCATATGTAGATAATGAATTAAGTGTTAACTTCAAATTAATATAATAAAATATCAAGATACAAATGTGATAAAAATAGAATAAACAATTTTATGCTACTAAATAGATTTCCATGATTAGAAAACGAGATCAAACACAAATTCCTAGATTTATAAGGAAAGGCTTATTCCTATAAAGGAATATTGTTTTAATATTCGCTATTTACATAATAATAACTAATAGCTATAATTTGCATGATTAAAACTACTAATATACACTTGACGCCGAAAATAATTATAAATTACTGTTAAATTATACAGTAATTGCAGCCACTTTTTTTTCCTCTCGGTGTATCAAGAAAGAAATCTACTAGAGTGGTTAATACGCGGATCTGTCACCCGGTAAAGCACATAAATACCTACGGATATTTTTCTCGTGTGCGCGAGAAGACGATTGATTCCCGTATTAGATCTCCAGACTCCAGGTTCAAAGTAAACGAGTCGTGCCGGCTGATTTCTGAGTTTTTGTCGGCACGTCGGGCATCGAAAATCACGGAAAGAGCCGACGCTTTCTCTCCGGCGACACTCTCCGCTCGTTTGTAACACGTGTCCCTCGTCTCGGACGAGAGCCCCGGGAACGAGCGCCGACTTGACAAATCCGGCCCGCCTTCCTGTATTTATAAACACTCTCATGCTACATGAATCTGAGCCGTCGCGCGCGGTGACGAAGCGCCGCTCGTCTCTTCGTCCGGGCGCTTCTTACCGGCGCGGCGCGGCGCGTCGTCGACGCGAGTCCGTCGTTGCGCGTCGTCTTTCTTTCTCCGCGCGGATATAAATCACCCGGATTTCTCTCCGGGCCGTTTACAGTCTTAGTTACGAGATGATCGTCCGAGAAGCGTGGATACTCGGAGAAACCTTTTGCTCCAGAAAACACCGATCATCCGCGTGCGATCCGCGTACAGTCTGTCTAATAAGAGCCGTGACCGGCATAACTGTTGTTTATTGAAAAACATTACAGACAAAGAATTCCGATGGATCGGAGAAGCAAGACTCTCTCTACAATGCATTTCAAATGAAAGATCATTTATTGTACCATCTTTTTATGAGAAAATGTTGCCTGTCGTAAAACGATTCAAAACTGTATTTTTCTGAACCACAAAAAGATTAAAAATATGCGATATATACACAGAATTCTGGTTACACGATTATTTGCCAGAATTCTAGTTATAATCTCACCAGATATTTTTCTCAGTGTAATAAATCCTGCAGAAAATGTGGCTAGAAAAGTTTTCTTTTTCCTGAAAAGGAAATAATATAGAAGTTGAAACAATTGATTCGACAGGGATTACAACGCTATTGAGAGTCACAGATTTTAAAGACTTGAAAATCTGATGAACTCCTAAGAACATGATGAGATCCTCAGATCTTCTTTTCTCGTCCATATTTAAACGTGAACATTTTTATTATATACCACTGAAAAAAGAGTCTTGTTGAACTAATTGGAAATGTGGTGGGTTCAATCAGAATTCTGGTAGGTTCAATCAGAACCTGGTTGAACATACCACATTTCTAATTAGTTTAACGAGACTTTTTTTTTCAAGTACAGTTTTTGCACGTACAACATTTCGAATTTAACCAAGATAGTATTTCTTCCATTGAATGTATTTTGCAATAGTTTCTTCTCTATTTTGTATGTTCTTCGAATCCGATTACACCTTTGCGCTGGCGCTATCATAATCAAGTGGTCTCGGCGGATCGACAATGTCTGAATTATTTCTGTACATTCAAGCGTGTCGTGTATTCTTCGAGAGACGCGATGCCGCGTCTACCGATGTTCGCTTTGTGAAACACGATCGGGTGCGTTTTCGCGCGGATAGCGAAGAAAAAAAAAAGGGGACGAATGGAGACGGGAGAAGAAAAAAGGAATGCGGCGCTCGTTATGCTCAACGTGTCGGAAGATGTAGCGCGACGGAATTGACGGTTGCATCTGACTGAAGATATACAACTGAGGTCGAAGCTCGAATCCCATTGTGATAGATGTGACAGCGAACGTTAATTGTACGAAGTTCCTTTTTAAAAGGCATTTGAAAAATACGCGATAGCATGCGATAAATAACAAGTTTTTCGCTCAAAATTGTCGCGCGTGAAATGAGAAATGTCGGTCGTTTTACCGCAAGGAAAAAATTCACAGTCAGATTTCGACTCTGATTTTTTCGACCTTGTTGAAGAAATTCAACGTATTCACGAAGAAATGCCTTCGTAACACACATTCTTATTGGCTGTCCCGATCGAAATCTGTACGCAACAGTTCCGCTCGTTGAGTCTCTCTCTCTCTCTCTCTCCCCTCTCTCTCTTTCATATCAGCTTTCCATGCTACATCTCAGCCGTTTTTACGACGCTTTGAGTCGCGGGCGTCGCGGCGGAATGCGCTAATGAGGACTTGGCTACCGTCACACTTTCCCCCTTCATCGTCTCGTGCCACCCCAACTGTGCTGACGACGGTGGCTGCAGTTACAGTTACGGTTGAAACCTTTAGGCTCGACTGAACATCAGAAGCGAGAAATAAGCAGCCGGTGGGGAGGTGAAATTTCATTGACGAGAAGATTTCTTCAAGCTCGTTCCCTTTCTTCTTCTTTTTCTTCTTCTTCTTCGTGTTCTTTTTGACGATAACAGATAAGGTTCGGCGAATCATTCCTCACTCTAAAAACCATTATATCAATTCTCTGCAGGTGTAGTAACGACATTGTAACATCTTCGTACTATATTTACTGTATAAATTTGCATAACGCTGCTTCAATTTACAGTACTCGACTGTCGACAGCTGTTAACTGGGCAACACATTCTCCATATCTTCCTTAACCTTCCATACCATGCCGATAAGTTTTTGCTCCACCCGAGCTAATGTTTTATTAGCTCGAGAGATGTTTAGCTGATACAAGGGGCGAAATATATCCGCGTCTAAGGCACAGCGTTGCTAAATATTATCGAGGTTCAGCATCTTTAGGCATCAGGTGCATTTTCCAATTCCGCCGTAAATTTCTACGCCGTCGTCGCGTGGCGATTGAGAATGAACGAACGAACGGACGGACGAACGAACGCATAATAAAAACGAACGAGCTCGGCGCATTAAGCCGAGTAATGGGCGCCTTCGAAAGGAAGCGCCGCCGTGAAGCGGGCTTATCGGGCGCCGCTGCTGAGCGTAATACCCCATGACAAAGTGGCGCGTCTGGATCGTTGCGACGAGGACGCGCCTCGTCGGTATCCTTGACCATCATCCGGTCGCGATACCGAATGGAGAACGTCGCTGCGGCGATGATGCAAATGTACCTTCGATCCTATTTCAGATTTCTGCCTTACTTTACCCCTTGTACAGTACGCACGGGGAAAGAGTGCTTTGTTTTCTATTTATTACAAACTGCGTGCGTCTCGTATTTTGTATTTTACTTAAAGAAAAACTACACCAATACACACAAATAATTAATAACGTTTGCCTATAGATACGATTTCGCACGTCACTCAAACTAAAAAGAATCACGTGATAATTTTTGTCGCAGAATTATTCCAGTGACAACTGTTGTGCGTAGAGCAAGAAACAATGAATTTGACAGTTAAATGATTGATTTTGCGTTTTATATATCATTTACATTATTTTCTAAACGATCCTTATTCCGAATTCCTTGTGTCTTCTTTTATAATGTTTTTTACAAGGTTCTAAACAAACTATCTTTTAAATTAAAGATTAAATCAAGATTTGGAAAGTTATAATTTGTCTAACTAAATTAAATTAAAGTTAATGCTTACAAAATTAATTTAATTATGTTAAAAGTTGCATAATTAAAAAACTCAGTTAAAAGTTACATTAAAATCTAATAAACTTAAACTAAAAGTAAATTTTAAAAAATATTATTTATATTAAATTAAAATATTGTAAACTTTTAAATTTAGATTACTACAAATAGTAAAACAATATTGTTATTTTAATTGTAAATTATATTCATATAAACTAAAATAGAAATATTGTTTTCTAAATAAGAATATAGTATATATTTTTTCTTTTACAAATAAGTTTTTAACTTGAAAAAAAAGCTAATAAATTAAAGTTCATATGCATTTAAAAATAACTAGTTACAATAATAAAATAACTCACTTTTAATTAAGTTGAATTTAAAGTGCTTAACTTTCAACTTTTTAAATGCTCAGTCCTGGATTAGTTTATATAGGTTTTGTGTTTTTATCGCGGTCATCACGGTCAACACGGTACAGCAGCACTGTGCTTTCTACAAAATTTCAGTCGCTGGAGTAAGAGCGACTCGTGAAATCGTAACCTTACATGAAATATCTACTATAATGTTTGCTTCCTTTATTATACACTATCATTTATAAGTTTAGAAGCAAAATATGAATATAAGTAAAACCAAAATTAAAAAACTTAAAAAATGCACATTTCAAATGCATTTTCCTTTTCCCTTTAAAATGCATTTTTCAAAACTCTATTTTTTTTACCTAGATGTCCTAGAACTTTTCATAATATATCAGACAGAGAAAATTACAAGCAATTGTATAAACAATATCCTTTGGTACTAAATTTATTTCCATGGCATCACAAATAAAATCTAAATCTGAATTAAAATTGACTTGAGAGGGAAAATTGATATCTAAAACAATACGCTTTTCAATTGTTATTTCCGATTGCATCAGACCAAAATTTCTATTTCACCGAGTCATCTTACGTCACTCCACGCGTGTCGTATTTTTTCCTTGAAAGTCGCTCATTCAATTTAATCACTAAATTAAATCCCGTTTTCCCGCATATTGCTTTGGGAAAACTTGTCGGATGCAATTTGCATTCTGCCCATTATCTCGAGGAGAGTAAAAAACGCGGGGGAAAAGGAGAAGAGGTGCCGCTTGCATCCGATCGAGTATTACGCGGCCCGAGTCAAGGCCGCGCGTTATTGCGAGGCAGCCGATGGTATCTCCGGTGACTGCCCGGGCAACGTGGTGCGTGCCCATCTCGATGGCCGCGCGCGGTGCCTTTATCATCGCCTGCCCATCGATCCGTGGCGCGATACGCGTGCCCATCCACCAGGACGATCGACGTTAATCGAGTAACGCCGCGTTTACAGCTCGGCGACATGCAACTAGTGTCTGCCCAGCGACTTCAACAGCGACTCGCCGACGAAAGGGGAAGGACAAGGAGGAGGAGGAGAAGGCAGCGAGAAGGAGGAGAGGGCAGCGAGAAGGAGGACGGCTGAAAGAAGGTGCATGCCGTCCTGATGCGCTCGACGCATGCAACCGGCAGACCCTCGGCTCCTCCAGGAAACAATGCTTATATGCTGATATGCTAATGGGTCTGCGTTGCCTTTTTATACGACCGGGGGCATGGGACCTCCGCGGGGCCCGTGAGGCTCCCCTGACCTGATAGCGACAACAGCATCGCGTGTGAACATATAGCTGCGCGGATTAGCGTATATTACACGGAAAGAGGGGCTGTGCTACAGTATTTAAAAATTTAGCCGCATACTAATCCAAAAATAACTTTTACCAACAAAATAATTTATGTAGATACACAAAGAGAAAGATTTCTCTAAATTTAATAAACCGTTTTGTTCGACTATTCTGAAGCATATATTTCTTTGTTTCTAATAAATTTTACTAAATCTAAAGAAATGTGTACAAAATTTATTAAAACTAAAGAAATATATATGTGCTTTGGAATGGTCGAACAAAACTGTTTATTAAATTTAAAGAAATTTTTTTCTCTATGTAGCTCAAACTAGTTGCTAGAATACCATATGTTGACAGCATTGCTCATTATGTTTGTCCTATACGTAATTACTTTGAACGTCCAACTAAATTATTTTCCGATCAGTATGCCGATTAAATTTTGAAATACAATAGTTCAGCAAAATCATTCATCTCGCAGTATAGAGCGATTATCTTTTAATCACTTTATAAACCATGGTCAAATATGTAATTCGTTATTTTTTGTTCTCTATTAATTAATCTAATTCGATTAAGATTTGATCGGTCTTCTTTTAATTAACATTTAACGAGTATACGTTTGAAACTTTTTCTCCTTTACCTCTTCTTTTCTTCCCACTAATAAAAGATGACCTTTAAAGAAATAATATGTTTATTCCCAAGAAAAAGCAGTATTAATATTTTCGGCTATTTCTTTTTTTTGCCGATAAAGGGTTACCGCGAGTGTGCTGCAATCTGGGCGATCTTTCGATGTGTGTGTGTGTGTGTGTGCGTGCGTGCGTGTGGGGCGGGCAACGTTGCGATTCCTCGATACGTGCATCGATCTAGATCTGACGACCGGAAATGCACGTGTTTCTATGATACACGCCGCATCCGGCGCCACGCCCCCTCGCCTCACCTGCCGCACGATGTGCACGCCGTGTGTGCACTGACGATGATAATAATAATAATAAGGCGCGCGTTCGCATCGTCGCATTGACGCAGCGCGCCGGGGCCTCACGGGGGCCCCGGTCCGCGCCTCCCCCACCCCCGTCCCCTAGTTACTCTGCGCGTCGTGTTATAACGAGCGCAAACTAGATTAACTGCTGACGAGCGGGTTACTTAGTAACAGTAGTAGGTAACTGCTAACTAGCCGCGCCAACAACTGAATTAAACGATACGCGAAATGTTTGACTTGCATGAAAGTATTAAAAAAAGAAAGGAAGGAGAAGAAGAATGAATAGACGTCTTTCCGCGTGCGCGGTTAGACGACGTGGCTGTATTTAAACGAAATATTTTACTTGCATGGAGGAACATAAAGAGGCTTGAATGGACGTCTACATAACTTCACGTTATGCGTGAATCTTAACCAGCTCTTTCCGCAAACGGGCAACGCGGAATTAAGCAGGCGAATACGAGCGAAAAGTTCGGCGGAAAAAAGATTTTAAAAAGTTCATGGAATAATAAAAATTATACATTTATACGCTTTTAAGTTATTCGATATCTCAGAGTAATAAAAATTATGGTTTATTCGATCGATCTCAATATCATACTTTTTATAATAAAGGTCTCGAAATTTATTTGCTTTTTAAAATTCTAAAATTTCTTTACCCTCTTCTTTTGACGAAAAAATAACATATGTTGCACGTAATATATATTTCAATTAAAAGTACTTTTTTCAAATATTACAAAAAAATATTACAGTCCGCGCCACATTATTATAAAGTTCTATACCATTATAATATTATAAAATTAAAAATATAATTAAAGCGCAGAATGGAATTGAACAAAAGTAACCTGCATTTTTTTTTCGCAAATGAAAAATCGTGCTGCCTGTTAAAAATGGGATTTACACCGAGCGCAGCAGTTTGTCGTTCAAACTTGGAAAATTCGTCCGCCACCATTTTAACATCGTTACCGGATTTCACTGGTTCAGCATTCTCGCCGATAAACAACATTACGGCCGCTAACGATTGCTCCTATTTTCGATCGTTAATCCCGCGTTGCGTTCATCTGGCCGGAATATTTTCCGGCGGTTCGATCCGGCCGGGTTTTGCCAATTTGTGGGAATATTCTCGTCGATGCGTGCCGACGAGGTGACTCTCCTCTCTCCTCCATGCATCAGGTACAGCATAAAAGCAAACTTACACGATTCATTTTTAATCGGCGACGAAATAAAACTGTTTCGGCAGAAATGTTTGTTAATTTTTTTTTCTTCTGTTAAATCTGCAGCGATTGCTGAATTTAAACGGCTTACAAATTGAAAGTTTCTTTATTAATTTTATCTTCATCTCTGCATAATTGCATACTTGTGATAATGTAAATATTACAGTTTCCAAATGATACATGCCCTTTTTACTTTTATTATCACATAATTATTTTCCAAAACAAATTAAATATTTTTTGCTATTCATCATCCCCATGAAAAATAAGATGACAGACAAGGCTCTGAAAATCGAGTAAAAATGTGATCACGAGCTTTACAAAGGGACTTAATTGCCCCTTGTAGTAAATAAACACAGTTTCATTATTTAATGAATAGCTGTATGTGTAATTTTTTTATAAGTAAGTTAATAAATGCTTAATTAAACATGTTTATTTTGTCATTTCACATTTTATCAAAAGTATTTACGAGAAAGAGAAAAATACATAACTATGCTACATTCGGTATATATATGTAATCAATATATGGCCCAAGTGCTATCTTTTTTTTTTAATCTTTACTATACTTATATAAATAATTAAAAACACATATTTCATATATTTTTTTAGTTTCAGAATTGTTTTCTATTTTAAAACTGACCCTTACTTTTTAGTTTCGTATTCATCAAACAATTAGAAAAATCTTCAAAATTTAGAGGAAACATATTGGGTACAGGTACCTTAATTCAGGAATCATAATAACGTCGCAGTAGCCAACCGCGTAAGTAAGGCTTAATGTGCTGTCGAAGAGACAGAGAGAGAAAAAGGTCTTGTTGGTCTCACGAGAGCGCGTTATGCTAGTTACACGCGAACTCCTCGCGACGAGCATTAAGGAAGCATTATGATAACTACGCGGGGGCGAGTCCGCGTCCCCGGCTCTCACGGACCTTCCGCGGGTATCCAGCTACTCGCGCGCAATTTTCCCCGTCCGCGTTCCTGTCAACAACAGATAAAAAAAAATCCTGTTGATACATTTAATCCTTACAATCCTATACACGACTTCGAACTCCACAAAATATAATATAAGTATAATATATGATTTCTAAAATTCCCTATAGATGAGATTGTAAATATTATTTCTCAAAAATAAATTTATAATTAATTTGGCGAAAAAAAATGTTGAGAAATTTTTAAAAATTGTATTTCAAAGAAGATAAAGCTTTAAATCTGTCTCTTCGTCTCTACGATATTCTGTTCCTAAATTACATAAAAATAGAAATTAATGTTTTTCAGTATTTTTAATTTTAAAAGTGTTGTATGGAGGGCTTGATAAAAAAATTATTTTAAAGGCGTTCTAAGCTTTAAAATACTTGTTCAAAAAATTGGTACATCAATGATTTCTGATGACATCGAACTTTTTATATAAAAACTTATTTCTTATAAAATATTTTTTTAAAAACTTTAAAACAAAAGAACTTAAGAAGAAAAGATTAAAAAATGCTTGATTTATATGCTTGACTTTCGCATAAATTTTTTCAAACATTTTTAAAGACTCTTTTCACGCGAAAAAAAGTTCCAAGCGTACTGAAACTTTTATGTGCAAATAATTTATATATGTATAATATATTTACTATATTTGTATTTAAAAAATGGACAAAATAATTAAATAAGGTATTTTAACGTATTTTCACCTTTCTATTTCCATAAATTGACGATAAATCGAAATTACAGGATTTTATTCTTCATATACGGTACAATTTTCAACGAATTGTTTTTCTCACATGCAGACCTACGTGCAGACATACTCGCGCGCAGCCACGTTCAATGAGCGAGAGCGATCGATCTGCCCTTCTCGAGCGAGATTGGCTTCTGATGTGCGCAATCGCGAGCAGAAATCGTGCGACATTCCCGATGAAGAAACTACTGAATGAAAGGAAACTAGCGGCGGTTCACACGAGGCTGCCGCACGCATGCATGCACTCACGAACAAACGCACGCACGCACTCAGGCACGCACGCACGCACGCACGCACGCACGCATGCATGCTCGCGTCGAGCATTTACTTTAAAGTAAAGCGATTTCCTTTTACACATTATGATCCCACACCGTGCCGCTTGGTGAGCTATCTCCCAGATTATCCAACGCGCTGGTATCATTACCAGACACGCGAGCCGAAAAGAGCACAGGTTGTCAGCGACGAGGAAAAATTGCTTCCGATCATACCGAGATGGACAAAGATGAAGAATTTAATATACTGGTTAACCGTTTCCATATTTTGCTTAAAAGGAAGGGGGTAAAAAACCGCGGACATGAAATCGCTTTGAAATTGATTATTGTGATCAAATACTGCATTGAAAATCAAACGATCAAAATAATCGAAAAGGATTTAACAAAATAGAAATTAATCAGATGGAAAATTTGCTGTGTCTATAAAAAGAAGAGATTGATCTATTATAGAAACAATATTATCTATAATTAAAATCTAAAGAAAGCCAATAAAAGCATTATAGCAGAATCTGAACTCTCCTTAATAATACTTTTTATGTTATTTTATATACATTTTCTAGCGGTTCAAATCGCGCGCCGTTACTTTCGATCTTCAAACGCGGTTTTTAAGTTGAACCGAAATCATCGTAATATCATAATATTAAATTGGCAACCAAATCTAATTCCTGAATAAGATTTTATTAGAAACTAGTTTCAATTAATTCAATTATTTAAAAACACATATGTATATAACAAAATGACAAAATGTTTTAATCAGATTAGCAGCAAACTATAACATTACTAAGCGGAAAATTATTATATATTCAATTTTTAATATATTAACACATCTACAGGACCACGGCATGATAGATTAGTGATAATCTTCGTTGTTAATAGTGCGTGACAAACGTCGCACCTGATAGCAAAATTGCGACTTTCTACTTATAACTTGCGCGATTTGGGCAGCAATTTTTATAGAATAAAACACGATAATCGAAATTGTTGCAAGTTGCAATCTGCTTGACATGTCCCGGAAATGACGTTAGCCATCTTACCGGCTACTTTCAACTTTCAGAAAGCAACCGCCACTAATTCTTTGAATATAATAGTGTATGTACGTAATTGGCGCACAGCTATTGTTACTACTTAAAACATACGAGTAATGCAATAATAAATTTATGTAAATCGTCATCCACATAAAAGATATAAAAGTCCATAAAAAGATATGAAAAATTACAAATCTTTTAATTTTTAACTAATTTTACCAATATCGTGTAAGATAGATAAATCAGTATTTTGCTAATCATTTATTGGGATAGATAAAGATCTGATCAGATTTATATTTAACTTAATACGCGACACTAGAGAAAAGAAATTTAGGCCTCCTATAATTAATTACACTTTCCATCTGGTATTGGAAGGGTTAAGGAATCGGTGGTGTAGATATTGTACGATGATGCTAGGACAACGCTGACGCATCGATCGAAGCTCATCAAAGGCTCTCAAGAGTTAAAAATTGATGGGGTGCCGTTTCCTGGACAGGACTACTCACTTTACGCCTGACAGGTCAACCGGTAGATAATAGGTTCGACCCCTCCTCCGAGGGAGAAGTGGTGAAGTTGTCAGGGAAAAGGGATGACACTTCGGCCCGACTCATGTCAATGGTGCAGCGCACGCTCTTTGATCGCATCGATAAACCGGTGAAGGATTTTCGTGTTGTTGTTTCCATAGTAGGTAATCTGATTATAAATCAAGGTATCCACACGGCTTTTAAAAATTATAAAACAATTATTGATTTTGCAACTTGATACACCTGTCAAGAAATTGTCTCAATTTTAAAATATATTTACTTTCATATCGCAGAAGAATCAGTGAGAATTCTTTTTTCATTTTTTCGCTTTGGTTTGCAGATTTTTTTATTATTTATTAATTGACAAATATAAAAATATAAAATTATAACATTATTGCCCTAACATGAAAATAATCTTTTTCTTCCTATTTTGCAGAGTTGTATATTATAAAACTGCATGAATTTAATAATGTAAATTATTAGGTATATCTTTATTTTTATTTTTATGTTTAAAACATTTATCGGTCGAATATTTAACTTGCTATTGTATTATACATACACATTATCTAAAAAAGGACGTTCATTAAGATAAATTAATTAGTACAAAAAATAATATTCAGAAAATGTCTATACGGAATGCGGGGAGATCCAGGCAGATCCATTGAATCATGACAAAAGTATTTTTTGCAATAAATTATTTATTGTTTTTCGCGAAAGAGAATCTTGCAGATACTTCTGAGTATTTATATCTAGTAATTATATTTCAAGCCTGATTAAAGTATCGGCGTGCAAATCACGCGCACACACACACACACACACACACACACACACACACACACACACACACACACACACACACACACACACACACACACACACATACACACATACACACACACACACACAAATACACACACTAAAAATATTAAATTAAAACAGAAATTATATTGAGTACCAAGATCCGTTGCAGACTGAATAAGCAACCTTATCTCTAACTTTATATTTATCAGCCAAATATTTATTGTGAATTATTATAATTAAATAATACAATATAAAAAAAAGTTAATCCAGTAAGCAAATCATTAGCAAATTATCATCAAATTGGCAATTTGCTTAGAAATTGATAACAAATTTGATACGAGTGAGGTTTATGTTTTCTAATCGGAAGCTGCAGTCCAATATAAATAGTTAGTCTCAAAAATCTAGTTTACATGCACTATAAATTTTCAACACTGGCAATGATTTTTGGAACTCTGCCAGAATCTGCTGTGATTCATGTGATGACATGTGACAGCAGATTATTATTGCCAAAAATTACGCAAGATCTGCTAACAGAATTTGTCCATAGATTGGCAGCAAAAATTGTGCAGAATCTGTTATTTTTATTAATTAAGTATTTAAATTTTTTAATAACTATTAATCTATATAATGCCAATATCCACTACTTTTATTAAATTTTATATTTAAGTACCTCTTAAAAGGAAAATTAAAAGAAAAGTTAAAATATTCTTTTATTTTAAATATAGGAGTGCAAAATATACAATTATTAATAAACTTAACCACAGATTATTATTTACAGATAACGTGTAAAACATATTTTTATAGTTTACATTGAACACAAAAGAAATTTGATATTTAAACGCGCGGGGATTCATGTCGCAAAAGTCAGAAAGAAATAAAAAGAATAAAGATAATTTGTTCGTAATCACAACTGTTATAAGCTTTTATGTTACATTAATATTGTATTATAATTTTAGTTTTTTATATCGTTAATATTAACGAAATTATCATAAATTGAATCGATATCTCGATGCAGTAAATAGCACAATGGTGTATTATGACCTACATAAAATGATTATTATAGAGAATATAGTAGACTCAACGATTATTTCATGATACATAAATGTAAAATGATAGTAAAGGATGGTATATATTATAATAAAATACAAATACTTAGATACACCGGTATTCATAATCGATTCTTATTTCAAAATCGTCTTAAGCAATGCGTTAAGATGCTATGTAATTCGGCTTTGTAACTGCTTGATGATATCTTGAGACAGTACTTGAAAACATCTCAAATATAAGACTCAACTATGAATAGTTCTTATATTCTTTGCTTAATATCTTGTACGTCGCACTTGTTTGGACTATACGGTATTTTTAACGCGCGGGATTAATATATCGTAATGTGCTTTAAGAGGCAACACTTGTGCCTGCACAGAGCACACGTATCTACTGCTATCAACATATTAACCTCTTCAATATTGCATTATTATTGCTTGGTATATGTATTTTTATTATCTAATAAACTTTGTAAATACATTTTATAAATTGTGATGTTACTTAACGTCCTATTTATGGGCATTATTTGCAAATTATCTACGTGTCTTATGATACCTGAGTGACCATATATCCGATCTTTCCATGAAATGGATATACATATATGTGTAGCAAAAATACAAAAATTTTTTACAATTTTTTAAAGATAAAAAAATAAATATTTTAAATTTCGCATTTTTAATACTTTTTATAGCAATTAAAAAATAGATAAAACTTTTCTTTTTTTAACTGGTATAATTTATTTTCCTTAAATATAATAAACAATATGATAAATTAAGTTTTCGATAAGTGCAGTATATATACCAAAACTACCCTAATGGATTATAGGTTATTTATGCATTAACGTCAGATACTGCTATTTTCATCTGTGATATTTGTGAGACAAAAAAGGTAGAATTTTAATATGTATTTTCACATGAATTAATATAAGGAATTAATGTATTTCTTTGAACATCCCTTTTTATTGTCAATCTTTGTAAAGTCAATGATTTTTAAAATCAAGAAAAACCTGTAAAATAAATGGAGAAAAGAAAAAAGGAAGATGAAGAAAACATGAAAAAGTGTCATCATCTTTCTCTTTCTCACTCCTTCCGCCCCTGTCTTACTCTCTTTCTCTCTCTCAGGCCACTTTAAATGTCTTTATGAGTCCCGGCTGTTAACATGACCGTCGAAACAGACACGGCCTTTTTTCAGTGCCTGATTTCCCCGTATCTGCGGGATCTCAGGTGGCTAAGCGTTTATCTATGGAAGACTGATGAAGCTATGATCGGCCGGTTTAGTGAGGCCGAACAAGCACTGCCGCCCGTAGACTGTTGCACCACACCAAAGATTTGTGTCTCGGTTGACTTCGGCGATTTCTTTGGCGTGAGAAGTCATTTCGAAGATAATTGCGAACGTAGATTAAGTCTTTTTCCTTTCTGATGGATCCTCTTGAGTATTTTCACATATATATAATAAACCTCCACAGAATTTCCTCTTCTCACGTTTGCAATTATCTTCTGGAAGATAGTTTCTAGGTTTTTAACCATCTGTGTGTAGTTTCAAGCAAATCCGGCGAGTCATGCGAATAAAATCAAAATGTATTTTCGAGTCTTCCAAAACTTCCAGGTTTTGGCCTCTATCAATCAAATTTGGGTCATATAAATTATTATAATAATATCACTGTGCGCATATTGTAAATCCCCTTGAACGATAAACCGGCTTTGCGTGTGTATGTTGTGTGTGTGTGTGTGTGTGTGTGTGTGTGTGTGTGTGTGTGTGTGTGTGTGTGTGTGTGTGTGTGTGTGAATTTGTGAAAAATAACTCAAGTGAACTTTTTCGCGCAAGAAATCTGGAGATCTCAGAATTATCAAGTTTATTATATTTGTTTCGCGTACCAATTAATATTCACCACTTACATTATGAAATAATTTTATTTTAGTTTTATAAAATTGTATGTAGGCACATTGTGAAGTCCCTTGAATGACAAACTGGCTTTACATGTGTGTGTCCATGTGAATCTGTGGAAAATAACTCAAGTGAGCTTTTTCGCGCAAGAGATCTCAGAATTGAGTGTATCAATTTTAATCGGACTGGTCGCAATCGAAAGCTCACATCAATATTATATATATATAATAAAATTGCCATTAGATTTTTTATTATGATTTTAGTTTCTAAGATATTTTAACTGAAAGTAAATTTGATAGCTAAATTCCAGATAAAGCTAGCGGCGCAACATTTGTGCAGTGAAGTTTGCGTCATGCAACACGATTCTTTATGTACATACTTGGCGCGGGGACGTTACTAGGCAGTGCGCAGTATACGCTCTAGCGTAGAGCGCAAAATTTGAAAGGGCGCAAAATTTAGAGGGTGCTATGCAGCAATGCCAGTTCAGACGTTCACGTCAGCAGGACTGCACAAACGGTGGAAGATCTGTTGTCTTCCTCCTCTTCTGGGTAACGCTAAAAGCAGGGATTTTTTAGTTTTTTTGTATTTTCAACTTTGTATTAGGATGCACGATCGATTTTCAGCGTAGGGGCGTCTAAGTAATTCGTAACGGCCCCGACTTGGCGTCGTGCCACTACCGCGTCGCTTGATAAATAATTACAGATTGGTGGCCTGTATTAATTACAAATAATTAATCCAACGCGCGAATGATGGATGAATTATTTAATGCGATTAGATAAACGAGAAAGGGAAGACGAGAGAGATATACATATATCGAAGAGACGGAAGACGATAGAAATATATAATTAAACGTACTCGCGCGTACCGGTAGGAACGAATCGTAAAATGCTACTACAGCATGGTAGTGGAATAAATAATTAAGTGCTAGGAACGCGCGCGCAGTAGTTAACGATCACCTCACGACGCGATGTTCGCGCCCTTACGTTACAGAATCATTTCCGAGTTGAGGGATGGAGAAGAGGGCAAGTGGGAGGAGGGAGACGAGACTGACAGGCGGCGATGGTTAAGGAGGATTTAAGGGGGTTCCGGGACAATGCGAATCTGTAATTATAAGCACGCCGGTCTTGTGCTTTCGCTCCTTTTTTTCATATAAAATCTCTTACAGCCCCGTATTATCGCCTTAAATCAACAAAGCCGCTCCTCCGTTCGAAGGTGGTTCGGCGAAGGCACAGCATTCGGTAAGGAACGGGGATGTGGCAGAGAGGAAAGGAGGGAATTTAAAGTCGGGAGGGAGAGGAAGGGCGACCTGTAGCTACGGCTGGGCAGCAAGAGAAAGAGAGAGGACTTTAATAACAGGTCTCGCTTAATAACCCAAGTCCCGCACACGGCCCAAACTGAATGTCATTGCAGTAGATTCGATCACGTGACTCGGCATTGTTCGTACGGCAAGAACGCGTAGCGATCGACACGGTCGATTCTTACGTGATATAGTGCAGAATCGAAGAAGATATTCAACGATTTCCAATCGATTTAGTGATTGAGTTTACTCGTCATCGGTCAAAATATTGATGATTTATACAGATTTCTATACGTACACATATATACATATGTAAACAGTAGCATATAAAAATGCTCAGTTTAAAGTTTTTATTACTTATATTTTATAAAACTATTAATATCATGGATATTAAAAATACATAATCTATGCATATTAAAAGAATATAATTGTAGAAAAAATAAAATCCTTCGATACACAGGTAATAAAAAATATGGTGTGCAACACATGCGATTACCCTTTTCCATTTGTGATAAACGCACTATCCACACTCGTGCTAAAAAGGCCGACTTTCCACTCTTGTTACAAAACATAATATCTTTTGAAACATTTTCCAAAATTATTGTCGCAATAATTTATCTAATTTTAATCTGATTGACTCAAAATTATTAGAAGACATCATTCACAATATTTTTCTTTTTCGTTCTTTATCTTTGTAAAAATAATTTTTTAATTTCATTATAAGTTTATCAAAAATTAAATTTGTATAGATAAAAATTTTTTTTATTTTTTGCTTCAGATAACTTCTACATCTCAAATCATGAGAACAGTAAGTCAGTATTTTTTATGCATATATAGATTTACAAATAATTATTAAAAAATTTTTCTTAATGTTTCAGAAAAATTATTTTTTATTAAAAAAAACATTTAATTATTAAAGAATAAATTTTGCTTTAATTACAACGTTAAATTTATTTTGCATATTATCAATCAATTTGTTCATCGCAAAATAAAAAAATATCAATATGTCCAACTTTATAAAAATTACAAAAATTAAAACATTTTTAATATAAAAATATAATGTATTATTATGAACATCCATTATGTTGGTAAATAATCACATTGAACAACAAATATATGTAAACAAAATAAATGTCGCCCATTTTTTGTTTGTTGTACATATGTAATTTATTAATTTATATCAAATAAAAAATTTTATTGAAAATAAACGCATCTTGTTTTTCATTTTACGGAAAAAAATATTCTATTATAAATTGTAAAAAAATTTTGTAAAAAAATAATCATCAGATTTTTAACATGCTTCCATTTTTTGTAGTATGTATATATACAATTAATTAAGATATAAAGCTTGATAAAAATTTACTATAATAAAACTACTATAATAAAAATATATGTAATTATTACTATAGTAAAAAATATGTAATTATAATATTTAAAAAAGCGTTAAATTTGTTATTTTGTTATATATTTTATATTTCAGTACTAATTAAATATGTACGTTTACATTAATCTACAAAAAATAATTCTACAGTTATCATTATCAGTCGTTGTTCTAATAGAATATTATTAGATCAAGAAAGAGTATTACTTTTTATTTAAAAAAAAAACTTTTAATTGTAGATATATATTTTTTAAATTATTGATTTAATTAAAATTATATATTTTCTACGATTTATTTTCTACGGTTTTAATTTAGTGGTGCCATCTAAACTTAAGTATCGCAAACTTTAATGTCGATAACTTATCTAATATCGCACAGATAGAGAGAGGTTAGATTTCATTTTTGCATTTTTTGTAATTTTGTAACTAGACCTACAGACGCGCTATTAAACTTTTTGTTTTTTACCTTTTAAAAATAAATTGTAACGACGTTATCTTTAAAAAAATCTTGTTTCTCTCTCTCTCTCTCTCTCTCTCTCTCTCTCTCTCTCTCTCTCTCTTTTATTTTACTTTATTTTACTCTTTTTCGTAGTTTATCTTAACATATATTTCTAATTTTCTCTTTTTTTCTCTTTCTATTTCTTCTCCACACACCACACACACACACACACATACACGTATGTATGTATATACTGTGAAGTTTGCAACTGCTAAGTTTTATCCATTTTGTTCCACATGCGTGAGAGGTATTTGCGTACCTCGTAAGTAGAATTACAGTGACAATTCAGTTGACAAACGTAGAAATGTTGATGCGAGCTTCCACAATCGTTTACCGGCAAGTTCTGCTAAAATCAAGTGTATTTTCACAGGTATAGTAATGTTAGCGGCTTTTTAGAGGTTAGGCTTTTATCTGAATAAGAAAGATTCAAAGCGATAATCTCTATCCCAAAGAAAAAAAATAACAAAAAAAGAAAACGAGTTAATAACTGGTTTGAATGACGTTGAATTCTCGATAAAAGGAAATTCACAAGCATAGTGACAATTTCATGCTAAATATATCGATTTTATTGGGCATGTTAATGTATAGGATTTATATTTAACTTTCACTGTTAATCTTTTTTTATTTTTTGGTAAAATAATTTTGTGCTTAGAAGAGATATAGCTAATTGTATTTCAAAATATGGTCTTGCTTCAGAAATAATTTTCTTTTTCTTTCTAGGAAATTGTTACACATAGGCATATCCATTTAGTTGCTAAGGGACAGAACATTTTTAGAGGCAATATTTTACTGGATTTGCATAGGAACTGCAGAATTACAGGAATCTCTCTAATCCGCTATGCTAGCACGGATGAAACACCATTACTAACACCATTAAAAACACCATTGGAAACACCATTGGAAACACCACTGGAAATACCACCGCAAACAACATCAACACCAATACCACCATCACAGAATAATCCATACGATGAAATACCAGGTTTAAAGCATAATGCATCCTTGAAGCTTTATATTATAATCTTTATATCATAATATAAAAAATAAAAGTTGTCTGTTAATTTGTATTTTATGTGCAGATCCACCAACGCCAATTCAGGAAATTATAGAAAATATTGTGAAAGTACATCCGAATGGAGAACCGACATTTGAGAGCCTGGGATTGGGTGGTTGGACTCCAACAGGGATTGTAGAGAATTTATTAGAATTTCTGCACATAAGTTTAGATATGCCATGGTGGTTGACAATTGTTACAGGTATATACTTTCGTTTTGCAAAATTTATAGTTATTTATTTAATAAAACTTCTGGCATGATTAACATCACTTTAATATTGCTATGTTTCAGCTACTATTTGTGCAAGGATTCTTGTGTTTCCTTTAATAATAAAAGGGCAAAAAAATACGATTAAAGTTACAAATCACTTGCCAGTGATACAAGAGATGCAGATGAGATTGACACAAGCTAGAACTTCTGGTGATCATTTGGAAAGTATGTTAGAAGGGTTTGCATTAACAGAAACTGCTGATTAGAAAGTACAATACCTAATTTGTTTTTTTCTCTCCTGAACAGCTGCACAGGCTGCGACAGAAATGATGAAATACATGAAAGAGCACGACATTAGTATGTTTAAGAATATGATGACGCCATTAATTCAGGTAATCATTCTCTTATGCATTGATACACGCGTATAAAAAAATGATATTAAAAGAATTTTTTGATTGTACAATTCCAATATTTCAGGCGCCAGTGTTTATCTCCTTCTTTTTTGCACTGAGAAAAATAGCGAATTTACCTGTAGAAAGTTTGAAAGAAGGTGGTTTTTTGTGGCTAAAGGATCTCACGGTATATGATCCTTATTATATAATGCCGATAGTTACCAGTGTGACATTTTTTATCACAATCGAGCTTGGTACAGATGGTGTCAACCTTCAAGCAATGGGCTTGTTTCGATATGTCTTACGAGTTATGCCATTTATCATATTACCGTTTATGCTACACTTTCCTGGTGTAAGTATAATAATATTTCTTTTAAGGATATTTTCCAGTTTAATATAAGAGTATAATTTTACATTATCAAATTTGGAGGATAAATTTTCGATTAATATATAGACACCCATGAATTTGTTGACTACATTTTTTTAAATAACTTTTTAAAATAGCATTGAGAGAGGTGGGAGTTTTAATTTAATTGCAAAAATATATAAAAATTTGGAAAAATTATTCATAAAAAAATTTGCAATAAAAAATTAATTGTTTATCGTATTATTTTTGTATAAGAGTACGAAATGTTCATAAATTCTCTTCAAATTAAAGTATCAGTATCAATCATGTAACATTTGCCTGAAACATTTTTTCCGAGAATGCTTTATTTTCAAAATATTTGATCGTTCCGGATTTTTGTTACACACTGTATATGAAGTAAAAATTTATGTGATTTTTAAATTGGAAACTCTTCTTAATATAAAAACAATATCAAAAAGTATACTATAATATATAATATTTAATCTATAAACGCAAGCAATAACTATTTACCTATATAATTTTAAATACATATTTTCTCTTAAAAATTTTTTTATTTCTCTTTATTTGTAGACTGTTGTAACGTATTGGGCGACAACAAATGTTATTTCTCTGGTGCAAGCTAGTATTCTAAAACATCCACGTATAAGAAAAGCTCTCGATATGCCTACTATAGTACGGCGCCAAACTCCAGCACGTACTAATAACAAAACCTTCATCAAAGAATTCAAAGAATGTGAGTATGCGTATACACATATTATATATGTATACGTACATGCATATACACTATCACTCAGAGCTTCAACACGCTAGAGATTTTTCACAATTTATAATAATTAAATACAAAAGTCATTAGAAAATTTTGAAAAAATTTATATAAATTAAACACATTATTACAAACATTTTTTCTTTTTCTTGAATTTTATTAAAGTTACAAAATATTTTATAAGAAAGAAGTTTTTACACAAAAAGTTCGATATCATTACAAGTAATCATCACACTAATTTAGAAAAAAAACATTTTAAAGCTTTATAAAAATATTGGATTAAAATATTTGGTTAATTTATGCCCGATGGTGTTTATCAAGCATTATTATAGCGCTTCAAAAAAATATTTTAATTTGAAAAAATATAAATTTACAATATTATGTAAATTAAGAACAAAATATCCTAGAAACGAAACTAAAAGATATTAAAACGTTATTCTTCTTTTTTAAATGCATTTCAAAAATGTAATTTAAAGAGGATTTCTAATTTTTTCATCGAAATATAGTATTTAAACATTTTTTATGAGAAAGAATCTCAATCATTGAAACTCTTGAATAGTGTTTGTGTGTGCGTGTGTAACAGTATCATATATTCATATTATATCTGAATACATCATGATGCATTAGAGAACAATTAATACTTTGCAAAAATCTGTTACTATACAATGCGTATACCAACTATATAGTTAAATCCACACACTATTTAATAATTCAATTTCATACAGTGAAAATATAGTAAACAATATATATAGTCAATTGCATAAATAAAATAATATGAATATATGCATTTTGCAAAAATATAATAAATTGAATATATCTATATTTTAGCTTGGACAAACTTGAAGATAACGAAGCAATTAGCTGATAGAGAACGAGCAGATATAGTACAGTTTAATAGCGCTGGTAAGGGTCCCTTAGTGAAAACATTCAAATATGATCCAACAAAACAAAAGCAATCGGCAACAGTCCTTACGAAAAATAGAGAATAATTTATAATAAATGTGCCTGACTACGCATTGTACAGCACAATAAATCAATTTGCAATTATATATTATAACTATAATAAAGCCAGTCTTATTTTACATAAAATCTTTGTTTAACCCTTTAGTGCTTGGCATGCCACACTTAACATGTTCACTTTAGAATGCATTTTAGGTGTTTTCATCCATCAGCACCTTCATGTGCACATTAAACTATGTAGTTAAATATCTATGAATCCCGTAAGTAATATGCATGACTTTTTGGGTCTCTTTTATACTACGCCCACGTTTATTTGGTTCTGTTTCATGCTATACCCGTAAATTTTACAATTATATGCATTCATATTTTAAATCCGTTTTATGCAGATGTGCATAATCGTGTTCTATAAATGTGCAATACCATATATACATGATATAAATTCAAATAATTGATTTGATAAAAACTCACTCACTGATTGCTGTCGCTGCTCCTGCTGCTGATGCTGCTGCTGCTGCTGCTGCTGCTGCTGCTACTGCTACTGCTACATTAATTCCTTTTCCGGTTTTGATTCTGAAAATGTAATAAATATTATTCCTAAACTCAAACACAAAAGCAGGTAAAGAAATGTATCACTTGAAAAAATAGTATAATATTTAATACCGAGTCGCTCCATGGATGCCGCTTTCTGCTGACATCATCCTGCTATTTCGAATCGAACCGCACATTAATAACGATCGCCCGATACTTTATTCGGCAATCCCGATATTACGGATAATAGATCACACACGAGTAAAACGTAAACCGCACGCGAGAATTTCACTTGGCGCGACCGTTACATTTGAAAAAATACGTGAAAAGGACGGCTCGTCTGATTGGCGGCGAAAATCAACATAGCATGAAAGTGGCGTGACGTCACGTAACTTCGTGGAAACGCAGGGGCCGAGGAAAGCGGTGAGAAAACCGTTTGAATAAAAATTATGCGCCGAGATACAACGAACGGAGACATTCGTTTCGAGAATTTCGTATGCTCGACTAGTAGCACTTCACATAATTGGCACTCGCGATATTCTACCGAACGTATCCCCTTCGAGTAAACACTTTGCTCGAACGTGCACGATACCGCGCTTTACACATGAATACGATCTCTGTACGATCTCACATGGCTCGCGGCTCGCGGGTCGTGTGTTAGCGCGACGACACTCTCAACACAACACTACCTGCGCACAATGAATTCCGAACACGCGAGACACGCACGGAGTCAACAGAACGTCCGATGCGTCCGACCGGCGCTGGAGCGCGGAGCAACATGGCGGCGGTAGCGGCGTACGTGACTTGGCGCGCGGCGCGCGCAGGCGCAACAAGTCGATCGTCTAGCAACGCCGAGTGGCGCCGACTACCGTAGCGCCGCGAGTCACGTACGCCGCTGCCGCCGCCATGTTGCTCCGCACTTCAGCGCCAGTCGGACGCATCGGACGTTTTGTTGACTCCGTGTGTGTCTCGCGTGTGTTGCGTGTGTCTCGCGTTATCAGAATTCGAATTGTGCGCAGCTACGAAGTTGAGACTGTTGAGAGTGTCGTCGCAAGCGATGTGAGATCGTGCAGAACAGAGTATTCATGTGTGAAGCGCGGCATCGTTCGCCTTCGGTTTCGAGTGAAGTGTTTGCGTGCGCATTCGAGCAAAATGTGACTAGTCGTCGTGCGAGCATACGAAATTCTCGAAACGAATTTGTCTTCGTTGTATCTCGGCGCGTAATTTTCATTCAAACGGTTTTCTCACCGTTTTCCTCGGCCTGCGTTTCCACGAAGTTACCTTACGTCACGCCACTTTCGTGCCATGTTGATTTTCGCCGCCAATCAGACGAGCCGTACTTTTCACGTATTTTTTCAAATGTAACGGTCGCGCCAAGTGAAATTCTCGCGCGCGCGGTTTACGTTTTACTCGTGTCGTGTGTGATATATTATCCGTAATATCGGGAGTGCCGAATAAAGTATCGAGCGATCGTTATTAATGTGCAGTTCGAGAATATCAGGATGATGTCAGCAGAAAGCGGCATCCATGGAGCGACTCGGTATTAAATATACTATTTTTTCCAAGTGATACATTTCTTTACCTGCTTTTGTGTTGAGTTTAGGAATAATATTTATCGAATTTTCAGAATCAAAACCGGAAAAGGAATGTAGCAGTAGCAGTAGCAGTAGCAGTAGCAGCAGCAGCAGTAGCAGTAGCAGCATCAGCAGCAGGAGCAGCGACAGCAATCGGTGAGTGAATTTTTATCAAATCAATTATTTGAATTTATATCATGTATATGTGGTATTGCACATTTATAGAACACGATTGTGCACATCTGCATAAAATGGATTTAAAATATGAATGCATATAATTGTAAAATTTACGGGTATAGTATGAAACAGAACCAAATATACATGGACGTAGCATAAAAGAGACCCAAAAAATCATGCACATTACCTACGGGATTCATAGATATTTAACTACATAGTTTAATGTGCACATTTTGTGCACATAGAGATGCTGATAGATGAAAACACCTTAAACCGACACAATGATCGCTCTCAGGTTCCTCTGGTTTCAGACTTAAAGGATTAATAATATAAATAACTAAACATAATCGTTTATAATTTTCTTGATAAAAAACATATTGTGTTACATATATATATATATATATAAATTTGAAAAAAATCAAAACTGAATAAATAAATTAGTTAATTCATTGGATTTTGAAGATTAAAAATATACAAAGTTTTTGTCTTAGTCTTCATAAATCTTTATTTTTTATTTAGAAATATCTTCTCTTCTATTCTAAAAAATGTATTAACTGTATTAACTGTAAAAGGAAGTATTTGGAAGTTCTATTTTCATCTCTTGTCACTTATATACTTTATATATAGACTTTCACTGAAACGATTGTTCCTCCTCTGGACTGAGCGGCCTTTCAACACTCTGCTGCGCAACAAAGACACTTTGCGGTTTTGTTGTTAAATTCCCTTGCTAAAAAAAAGTAAATTTTTTAATTAATTTTTTAATAAACTATTACATATTTCTATTATTTTTTTACAAATATCCAAAAGCAAATTATTAACATTTTTGATGCATGTTAAGATATTTTTGAATTTACAGAATTGCAATATTTTTTTATACAATTAAACTATATAAAAAACGAAAAAAGCAAAGATCGATTTCATGTTAAAAAGTAAAAATTTATTTTGTATATCAGACTGATATATATTTTAAAAATTTATTTCGAAATTATATTTATTGTAACATGAAATTGAATTTGCTCCATTGTCTAAAGGACATAGGGACAATAACATTCACATACAATAGTCACACTGTTGTTAATACAGTAACATTGTTTATGAATCATGAATTAATGCTGGTTTCTAAATGTTTTCATCTTTAGATTCAAATCAATCCCGCGATTTATTTTTGTGTGTACTTTAAACGTGTAAAAAAATCCAATTTGTAAAGACAATTCGAAAAATTATGTACCTTGCAATATCGGTAATTAATCAGGATCAAAGTATGTACATAATTTGCATGAATAAATTGAAGATATTATACCTGCGTTATTGATGTTGTATTAGTATGACCGCTAGTGGCCATACACACTACAACTAACTTCGGTGTAGAACTTTGTACATGTGTTTTTTGTTGGTTGACGTTAGTTTGCGCTAGTTTAACTTGTTGCTGTTGCTGTTGTGGTTGTTGTGATTGTTGTGTTTGTGCCTGTGTCTGCTGCTGCTGCTGTTGCTGTTGCTGCTGTTGAACTGTACTTGTATTGATAGCGGTATTTATATTAGAAATAGGTGTTTGCGAGCGGGATTGTAAGATAACGAATTTCTGTCCACCGGTGGCGGAAGTTCCGGTAGCGCTTCTACTTGCGCCAAGCATGATTGTGCGGCCAGGTTGCTGACCCGAACTTGAATTGCTAACTGTAACATAACATACAATTACTTTATTTTTTTACAAAACTGTCGAGGATGATTCACGCACCTGTCTGCACGAGCGTTTTTCCTGTGCAATTGGAACCTTGTTGCTGATTCGTTGTGAGTGCTGTAGTTGTAGCTGTGGTTGTTAAAGCGGTCGGTTGTGTGCGAGCTTTCGCAACTGCAGTGCATAATGCAGGTCCTATATATCCATAATCTTGTTTGTACTCTTCTACGTAATCTGGTGGTGATCGTATTGTTTTCAGAACTGGTGCAACTGATTTCTAGAAACATTTTAAACAAATGTTTAATATTCAAATTGTGTGTGTGTGTGTATGCGCGCGCACGTGTATGTGTGTGTGTGTGTACGCATATATAGATGTCCCTACTTACGGGATTATTATTTACATAGAATATGTACATATATACACGTAATTTTATATATATATTGTGCATATATATACACATATGTATATTCACACACACACACACACACAGAGGAAAATAAAATAATTTTTTAAAAACTCGAAACTTTTCAATCTCGTAGAAAGGATTTATACTCTTCATAGTAACGCGTTCTATGTGAGAACGATCAACTTATAGTTTAGACTTTAGTTGAAAGTCTCGAATTCGGATTCCAATCTTCATCCTACATATTTATATCTTAATCTTATACGAGATTAATTGGAGTGTTAGAACTGTATAAAATGTAGATTAAAGTAGTATAAAGTGTGTGTGAATAATATAATCTATTTCGAAAATTTATTCATATTTTATTCTATATAGATCAAATACTAAAAGTATTTTTTTAAGTTGACTTTACCACAAGCAAAGTTTTAATATGTCCTGCTCCATTTTTGTCTACACTGGAGAGCCCTTGGCCTTCGATACATGATTCAATACGCTCAGAGACGGATTTAATTTTGGGGATAACCAAAGCTTTAATCACTTCTGGTCCTAGTTCACAAAGTCCTTCAATCGCTCCATATAGAGATGCTAATGGTGTCTACAAAAAAAGACAATCTCGTAAAATAATAAGCACTTCGGAATTTGAATTAGATAGCTACACAGAAGAAAACATTTTGTATTTAGTTATATTTTTCGCGTAGCGACGTTGCTGTGCCTTCGTATAAGTATCCGTATATCTTGTTGATAGCATAATTCATAAATACATCTGGGCATATGTAACATCATTTGCGTCATGCGAAAAATATTTACATAACTGTGTGCTATAAGATACGTTTGTACTCTACTAGTATAATTAAAGGTTAGTGAGACTGATCTAATCTATGCTATTCCTTAAAATTATTTCTTCTCAATTTTAGTTTTCCATTATTTATTCAGCTATTACCTGATTATTCTTCGCCAATGCTTGACTAAACATACGCGTGACTCTAGTTTGCACATTATTCGTCGAGGTGTTGAAATTTTTACATATCTGCGCCATCAGCCGGGAAGCAAAATCACGTAATGCCCAATGATTGTCTACCTCTGGTCTCATGCACAATTGTCGAGACACTATGCAAGTTGCAACCGACGGTATCAATTCATGAAGCTAAAAAAATTGAAATATTTAATTACATAAAAATAAAATTAACACATTTAGTTTATTATGGAGGTTCTCCAGCAGAAAAGAATTATATATATATGACTTTTTATTCATATGGATCTTTTGTATATATATCTTTTAACAAAGAGATTGCAAGTATTGCTATCTTTAAAGCAATAAAAAATTCTTATTTAAAAATATTTTTTTATAATATTAATGTGAAAAAAGTTGAAAAAAAATTATAATAATTTAAATAACGTCACATTTTCATTAGTACGTCATTTTTAAAGAGAATTTATTAATATTTTATACTTTTACATAAAAATAATAACATGGTAAAATTTCTTTCTTGTTTCAAAATGTTTTTTTAAACTATATACTAAACTATAATTTCTTTTATAAATATTTTTTCAAAGTTTTATTTTGTTTGAGATAAAATTACTTCGAATTCTTTAACTCCCCCACACAAAATTATTTAAAGAAAACTGTAAAAATGAAAATTTAGAAATGCGTTAATCGTATGAAAAGACTGGAAAACCTCTTTTACATAAAAAAAAAATTTTATTTTACATATTTCTCCAAGTAAAGACTTGGATTATCGAGTAAGGCTTTGACCATCCGCATGAGGTAAATGAGCAGCGCAAGATGATTCTGTACTACATTGACCCGCACACCCTCCGCGATGAAGGTGCACATACGTGCCAACATCTCGTGTAGACCCGGATCCGCTGAGAGTGACTGAAGAGCCTCGGCTCTACGAGCTTCGTCGGATCCCACGCACGCTTCTGTTATTTCTTTGTAGTACAATTGCTGTTCCACGCTAAGCTCGTGCGTCGCAAGTTGTTTCACATGAACAGTCTCGACGTTTCGTAACTTTTGGCTTTTGCCACCGCCGCCTGGTTTACCCACGCCTATATTTTGATTCTTGCTGGTGAGCTTAGTTGTTGGATCAACGCTCTCCAATTTCTGGACCTCTGTTAGAAATTAGCATGAAATTTTGAAGTTATTTGCAAACCGTACATCCAAATCTTTTTAAAATGAGTTTTTCGTATAATAACAAGAAAATATAACGAAAACTTCTTATAAAATTGAATTAAATTGATTTTCCCACAAAAAATAGAGGAAGTCCTTTTTTTAAATCTAGATTACAACATCAAATTATTCTTTATTGATAGTATCGCATCATAAACAGCAAGAACAGAAAACCAAAAATAAGTAGTACACAGAAAATTTCTGTATGAAACAAACAAGTACATTTTTTTTACTTTCTTCTTAATAAATTCTCAAAATATTAATCAATATCTAAAACTTTATTGCATGTATTATGTCTAGACAAAAATTATAATATTTATGTAAGAAGAGATATATTAATATATTTTGTTAAGAGCAATTTATATAAAATTTTGTAAATAAAAAGTAAATAATTATTATTATTTAGACTAAATAATGTTTCCGTTTTCACCAATATCACTATTGTTATAAAAATAAGTATTATAAAATAAATGATATAAAATTCCCGCAAAAACCAAACTGGGTGTGAAGTTTTTCACAAATGGATCCTCAAAATATTAATTAAAGCCTACAACTTTGTTCTTATACCTATTATATGTTCAGAAAAAAATTACTATTTTTATATAATAAATTGTTGAAAATAAAATATTTTATTTCCTGAAAATTTAACTTTTGCGATTTGTTAGGTTTTGAAAATTTTAATTGTATCCTGTAAAAATAAAGGAAATTAGATAAAACCTTTTGATACTGGTGGTGGATTTTCTGGTATAGTAGGTTGTACTCCGTCAATGCATAGCCAATGGGCTCGTAATGTAATTTCCAATGGGAGCTTTGGCCATGTCTGTCCACCAGCCATAGCTACAACCTCGTTAAGATCAATTTCCTTCTCTTCTACAAAATGTAATTCTCTACCTCCACCTGATGCAAAGCGGAATGGTATGTAATCCTTGGCAAAAAATCCATACGTTGGCTCAATGTTCTTAATCTTCAACGCATGATCTATGTCGTGTGCAGTCATTCGTTGGCGTTTCCCATGTCTCATGAATTTTGCAGCATCCTATAAGAAAATATTATGTATAACTTCATGAAAATAAAAATGAAAAGTTAACAAAGATATAATCTACATATAATAAATTTGAGATTAATCTTCTTTCAATGAAACTTTAACAGATTTATGCAGAGTGAGAAAAACAAACTGTTTCATTTTTAAAATTTTGATAACTACTTGTTATAATAAAATTTTCTACATATTTTTCATACATATGTATTAAAAAAATAAAATTTTTGAACTTAATATTTTTAATTTTTTAAGCTAAGCTGTTTCGGATATATGGTTATATAAAGTTTTTGTTCTGAATTAATTTGAGAAATCATTCTCTAAAATTTTTAGAATACTTAATGATAAAGTGAATACCCTTATGATAAAAGAAATATTATATAGGCCCCAAAAAACTAAAATTCTCAGAATAATAAGCAGATATCACACAAAATATAGATTTACTATGCGTTAGGTGTAGATATTTAAGTATTTCAAATTTCATGCACTTTTGTCTAAGATTGTATGTCCGATACACCCTTAAATTGCTAGTCAATTTAATTTGTAATATTACATATTTCAGTTAAGGATTGGATGTTTTATGACTGATGAATTTGTCAATGTACAGTTTGTATATGCTAATAATTGTAATTTTAGACAATAAATTATATACATAAACATTCTAGTTTTGGGTTGTTGTAGTAGTGGTTTTAAATATTTATATTTCTAATTTTAAAAGTAATGTTACATAAAAACATTTTTACAATACATAATTAACTTCAAAGGATTTTACTAATTAATCAAAGAATTTCACTAACTGATCAATCAAAAAAATGCTTTAAAATACCTGTAGTATCAAGTGCTTTAAAACATCATAGATCTAATAATAAAATATCTAAATTAAACATATTAGCAGTTAAAGTGTAGTCACTTGTAATTAAAATATAAAACAATATATTAGAAACTCGTTTACTAACCTGAATAATTTCTTTTAGCCTATAACTGACATCTTCAGCAAGATCTTTTGCAGCTTCATCTGGAAAGTTGCCAATGCCAATACTTTCCGCTATTACTTTGATAGACTCTTGGGACAAAGTTGTCCCATACATTGATTCATTTTCACTCATTTTAAAATTGTTTTGCAAATATTAGTAGACAAAGTTTTACTTTAAGATTACTGCTCAACTTTATTCAACAGCTTCCTATAAATAAATACAATGCAATTATAATATCGAGATACAGGTAATAGCACTGAGAAAAAATTAACAACATTAACATAAATAATTATAACTAATCTGCCAGTTTAGATATTAACAAGTAAAATATAAAATTTTATACACTTTTTTATAAATGAACAATGAACATGTTGTAAACAATGTATGTGCCAATTGCCTTGAAAAAATATAAATAATTTACAAGCAGTCCCTATAGGTTAAGAATGCAGAAATACAAAACAGTAATGTTGCAGATTAAAAATATTATAAATCTTTTGATGCAATTAGAGAACATATGCATTACAATCGCAATAATGAAAAAATAATCTCACATTATCTGCAAATGCCCGTTGACATGAAATGCAGTAAATCCTTGAAGGTTAAAATTATAGGGACAATACTCTTAATTCGTGTCTTTGACATAGTGAATACTTATTCACAATTATTCCGAGATTATCACGTTAAATTATACCACTTCGACTAATATTCAGATCATTTGGACTGTAAACCGTTCATTACAAACAGGTCAAAAGCCGCTGTATAACATTACACACGCGTAAATATCGCAAGCGGTACGTTGAGAGTGTTGATTGGTCGTTAGATAAGAAACTGTTCTTTTTCGCTGTACTAATAATTAAGGCTTCCGCACAGACTTTTGAATAACGCACAACATAAATGCATAAGAAATTCGATTGGTTGAATTTCCTATGCACTTGCTTATGACCAATCATTTGCTTATGTACATACGTTATGCGTTATGCAAAAGTGTGTGCGGGGGCCTTAACAATAGCAGAATTTATCTTCAAAAGTCCCTAGGAAACCAAGTTTCTTATTGGATATCTGTGACAAACGTCAGCTATAAAATCAGTTTCCACTGAGTGCGTCATCCGCGGCATAAGTTAATCAATCAAAATATCCCATTATTGTAATATCAAATGATACAATAAAATGTTCCAATAGAATAGATGACTCAATGTTGACGCGCATAGTAAAAACTCACAATTAGAATGGGAAATTTTTATTAGTTTAAGGATACAAGCTTTTTTTTAACGCATTACTAAATACTCCATAAAACTTAGAACTTAAAAATCAACTTAATTAAGTTAACGTAAAAAACTTAAAAAAACTTAAAAAATGTATGACTATTAAATTTTAAACAACCATTATAAAATAATTAAAATACGCTTAACACGCGACAAAATGACACAAATTGGTGTATCAACCATCAAATTAATTATTATTTTTAATATTTTTTATTTAAGAAAATGTTAATACATTATTAATAATAAATTATTTAATTATAAATAAAAAGTCTCTTAATTTCTTAAACAGAGAGTTCATGACAAATTTAAAATTTATATTACGTCTTTGTGGCAGTCTTTTTGTGACATGTAAAAATAAATGTTAAATACACATCACATAATCAGCCATACACATCATATAACCAATTATAATTAAATATTGACATCAAAATAACGATCTAAAAGGTATAAAATAATTTTTGAAAATTTTAAGTTACACATGAACAAGTCACAGACTTTTTAATTACATTTTTAAGTTTTTACGCGAAATACAAATAATTTCATAATTCTCTTAACTGTTGGCTAAGTTCATACAAATATGAAAACAAGCTAAAGGTATTAGTAAAAAATAAACTTTGAATAAATGTCTTTATATATTGAATGGTTTTTTAAAATCAGTCACTTTAGATATTGTCAACAGAATTATAATTAAATATTAATATTTTAATTAAATGTCATATATAATGCAACAACACGATTTAAAGGTAAAATGTAATTTTCTTATTATTTGGATTTAAAAACAAAATTATATAATCATGTATATAAAATTATACAATCTTCTCAAACAAGAACTGTAATATGAAAAAACATTTTATTACAAAATTTTGTATACTTACATATAAAGAACGATGGACAAGACGAAAAAGCAACAGAATCTTTTAAATACAGCCTATTCCGTTCTATCTCTGAAGCTAAAGATGCGAAAACAGCAGTATTGCTGTTACAATCTGCAGATAAGTCTATTTTATTGGCAATTGTAGAGGCCCTATCAAAGTATGCTAGTAAATCAAAAGACAATGCAAAAATACTTTTTAATTTCGGCGTCATAAACAATATTCTTCCCATTATTGAACATGAAGATACATATATTCGAAGGTTTGTTCAAAATTAGAAACTATAAATTTTAAGAATTAATATAATAATACTAAAGCTAGTGAATATTGTTTGTTGTATAGAAATTACAAGTAAAATTCATGTTATTAGTCAAGTAGACAGTTTGATAAACAATAACAGTGTCAGAATCTATGCGGCAATCTCATTGATATTTTTAACTGACTTTTCTCATAATATTCACATAGATATATTTCACAAATAAATTTCAAATTAAATATTAATTATTACGTATTCTATTTTAATTAACACTAAATAGGTATTTCTAAAATATTAAAAAAAACATTTTACTATTAAAACATATTATATTTATTTTAAATATATATTTATTTAAACACAATATAAAATATCTTAAAGAGAGAATTCAATTTTGGAGATTTATTTTCAGGAATCCTTTCTTTAAAACACGAGCAAAATACCATAGCAAAAGGCCATAAAATAATGTTGAACCTTTTATTTTATTTTATATTTTTATATACATGAGAAATATAGTTCTACTATATATGTTTATCTGTCGACAGGCCTGAGTACTATTACTATGTGGATTGCATTGAATAAAATCAATATGAATTTACTTACACGTGAATTCCCCGTTACTGTCTCCTATTTTTACCTTCGTTAAATTATATTAATGATATTAATATGCTTCATACGCGTTAATCATACATAAATTAAAATTGATATGAAATTGTCCATGTAGAATTCACGTTAAAAGGAACATTTAAATCTATCGATTTAGAAATGAAATCACAACGTTACATTCATGTGGACATTATATAATGATAAATTCCTGTCCACATTGTCCATATAACATGTGCATACAACTTGAAATGTATCTGTTCTCTTAGAGTAATCTCTGGAGAAAAAATTTCTTATGATTCTTCATATAATTTTTTAAAATTTTTATATTTTAATAATATATTAAGAAGAAAATTGCCAATAAGAGTCTGGAAATTTGTGTACAGAAACTTTATTTAAGATAATGTTAAACGCATTGCAAATTATCTGTAATTTCAATTTACTTTGTCCTCTAAATTAAAAGTGGATGTCTAAAATGTAAAACTGTTGCTCGTAGTCAATATTTGTTTTATATTTTAATTTCAGATTTTCTTAGAATACCTTTTGTGTAATTTTATAACTTTTTAAAAAATTGTAAGATTTTTTAATATGAATCAGATCATTGCACTAAGACATTGGTTTTTTGTGCACAAGATGTATTCATCCGCACAAGTGCAAAAGACCATGTAGCCTACTATATTTTTTGTTATCCGTGCGTCAATGTGTGGTCCTTTGAGTGTCTTAGTTCTCGCAAATTAACAAATTAGCCAAGATTAGGTTCGCAAAAGTGACGAAGCATCATTCAATTCTGCGAGAATTACATATGTGTCGCGAAACGATCACGCATGCGAATGTTGAAATGATCAAACGTGTTGAAAAAGTTGTGCTGGAATGTGTTTTGCTACAATTCACGCCATCTGTTAAAAGACAAAAACTGCAATAATGTTGAAATGCTGAAATCGACTTTAACACAAAAAATAATACGAAAGGGACCATTTTTTATCCACGCGAAACAAAAAAACTTTAAAAGTACTGAGAAAACTTAAATTCTTTTTACAACAGAATTTTACATAGAAAATTTTATATAAAAAGTAACACGTTACAAGTAATAAAAGTCACCGTTTTTATTTTTTTTATAATGATAATTTGACAATGCTTCCATAATTTTTTTTAAAGATAATAGTAACACCAAGATTGGAATAATTAGTTTTGACAAGTATATTCGTTATTTATTTATTGTAAAAAGTAACTTATTAGTTGACTTGTTACATAACAGTTATGAACTACTTATTAAAAGTGACTTTCCAAGCTTTATCATTACTATTATGAAAAATGAAAGATAAACATTGTTAAGATGTTCTTAACGTAATTACTACAGCCTTCTCTGCTAAAAACGACTAATTAAAACCAATTAAAAAAAATGAATCGGTTTCGATCCGGAATCCAGAAATCCCGGATTCGTGCCGATTGAAATGATTAAAATCGATTAGTGATATATGAAATAATTTTAATTGGTTTCTATTTGTTCGAGTACGATTAATTTTCAATCGTTTAAATTGTTTCTTATCCAGAAATACCGGATCAAGATTCCAGATTCAAACTGATTAATTTTTTAATTGTGTTCAATTGGGTGGGCACTTTAATCAGTTTTAATCATATTTAATTGTTTTAATTAATTATATCTATAATCATTTTTTAACGTTTTTAATTGGTTTCAATTGTTTTTATTTTACAATTTATTCTACTTATAAATACTTGATTGATTTCGATTAAATCCGATTATTTTACATATTAAAGCCTATTAAAAGAAGTTTTAATGTAATCGATTTTAATTGGTTTGAATCTAGAATTATTGTACTTTTATAATTATGTTTATTGTTCTTTTACAGTTATTGTTAATAAACCTATTTTTTTCGTGTTTTATTTAATGTTCTTAGAACATGTAATCATGTGCTGGCTTGTAATGGGAAACAAAAGCATGACTTTTACAGAAATTGTGAAGGTATTCTATGGCCTTTAAGTAACTTAGGCTATCACCAAAGTGATAGCTTAAGGGCCCCTGTACAAACTTTTGCATAACGCATAGTGCATGACGCATAAAAGAATTAATCAATCAGAGTCATCTATTTCCCTCCCCAGGATAGAAATAAAGATCACTGATTGATTAATTCTCTTATGCATTATGCATTTCGTGTTATGCAAAAGTCTGTGCAGGGGCCCTTAACAAGCTTGAGAAATTTCCATAAAACATTGACAAAATAGGTTAATTATCAATAACTGTAAAAGAACAATAAAAATAATTATAAATATACAATTACAATTTAACTACAAATTTAACTAAAAAATACCAGTAAATATATTAAACTGATGCAAAGAAAATAAAAAGTAAAATATGGAATGATGTGTCGTTCCATATTTGAGAAGTTGACTCCTAGTCTCTCCTCATTTTGTAGTCTTTTGTCTCATGTATGCCTCAATTTACCAAAAACTAAGTTTGAAAATCAAAAATATAAATAAAAATTTTGAATGTGATTTTTGTGAATGTATGAAGAGAATTGTATTAATTAGAATAAATTGTGTCGGGGACAACAAAGTACTTAAATACTTACTTTTTAGTTTTCGATTTGACTAAGAGCTTTATTGGTATATTTCTGTGCCATATATCTAGTTCACATAGAATGCATGATCCTTGGCATCCATATAAAATCTCTGATATTACAACCTGTGACCACATCATTGGTAGGCCAGTTGAGTGACATTATAGTCTGTATATTTGTTGTAATTGTTTCAAACAAGATTTCACACTTTTTACCTGTTTTAATAATCTAAAAAGAATGGTTGTATGATATCTTTAAAAACCATACAGTTGCAATATATTTTTTAAAATAAAATTATAACACTTGTAACTATTCTCTTACCTGGTCTGTCATAAGATAGTGACATACTTGAAGAACTAGAAAGTACACCTTCAGATAATTCTTTTGATGTGTATTGCCCTGTCA
Source organism: Monomorium pharaonis (assembly GCF_013373865.1). Lineage (NCBI taxonomy): Eukaryota > Metazoa > Arthropoda > Insecta > Hymenoptera > Formicidae > Monomorium > Monomorium pharaonis. The sequence goes on along the minus strand of NC_050471.1, from coordinate 24,877,039 downwards.
ATTCTTTATATGATAGTTTGCTGCATTTAAAAGGGGATGAACCTCGGTAAACTTTTTATCTATCAACAACAGCATACACCACTCTAGAAGAGAATTTGGTGTAACAACCAATAATTTTTTATAATAAACTTTCTTACTGTTTCTTTTTAATATTCAAATAATAAATATAATAATAATAATAATAATAATAATATAATAATCTCACCAAATAGCTTGTTTTTTATAAATCTTTTGCAAAAAATTTCTCGGAACAAGTTAGATCTTGTAATACAAATACTTTCTGTCACAAATAAATTGTTTACTTCATCCTATCACTTTTTTGATAAAATTACTTTATTTGATATCTTCAAAGTCCACATATTTTGTCGGGCACATTGTAAATTCTGAGCTTTAACGTTAATTATATTTCTCTTTCCTTATTTCTCTTTCCTTTTTCTATTCTTCTACTTTAGATTCTAATAAAGCGTTTCTTGCTCTCTTTCTTTTAATATAGCTAAAAATAAAATATAACACAAGGTATTAATCTTGTCTCAGAATATTTATTCCATACAAAAAATGAAAATTTTGTGTAATTTACCTGATTATACGACGCATAGTGTTATACTAATGTTAAATTAGGCACAGCCGTATTTCTTCCTACGATGTGATCCACGATGTAATATGCAAATTATGCACAAAACTAATTCGCCGGTAATAATCTCGCACACATCATCACGTTACTAATCTCGAACTATCGGAACTCGACTACCAATCAAGATACGTAACTTCTGTAGCTTTTTGTGTCTGGATTTCGCTGGCGACATCTCGCGTAAAATAGAGGAAGCGGTGGTGTCTCGCTGTGCGTAGATTTTTTTATGAGTATAGTAGATGAACAGTCATATAGTTTACAAATCGATAGCACATCCGGTTAAAGTCAATTCGGAAAGATATTCAATCCAATTCAAGATTGTGCACATAATTCAACAACTAAAATAGATAGCGTCCAATCGAACTTAATTCAATAGCTATTTTGTAACTTTTAATGGTAATTTTTGAGATCATACGTTACATTGTTGTTGTATAATTTTTTTATTACATTTAATACTTGTACAATTATTAATCAATGTCAGTATTGTTATATATTAATATATAATAATACTGACATTGATACAGAATAGGGCTCTAAAAGCACTATTTCTCATATAAGATAGAGACTTCTATTAAAATAATTATGTTTAATATGTAAGCGCACGTCACCGAGAGCAACACTGAATCCAGTTCAAAATTGTAGGTATTTTAACAATTGATGCCAATTCGGAAACATCGTATTGATTCCAATTTAAGGTCATCTCAACAATTTAACCCAATGGCATCCGATTAAAATTAATCCGAAAGTATACTATAGAATCCATATACTATAGAATCCAATCTCAATTCATATTGAAACCGATTGAAATTCAATTGAGTGTTTGATTCAACCAATTCGCGTTGATAACAATTAAAATTTATGAATTTTAATGCGGTATTAATCGATTGGTTTTAATCGATATTTTTAGCAGAATTTATTACAAAAATGGTAATGGTTAGAGAACGTCCAGAATGGCCACGTTCGGATTGACCATAGCTATTCACAGATGAATGGTGCTATATATTTTTTCTCGTGTATCCATATCCACCAATTAGAACATTGTATTTTAAATTATTCAATCAATGAATGTGACCATTCTGGTGTCATCCTTTCCAAGATTTATAAAATTTTTTATTTTATTATTTTTAAAAAACTTAGTAAATTTAAAGAAATTTGAATAAATGTTCTATAAAAAAATAGCTTTTGAAGATAAACAATTATTTAATATGTTATTACATTTCTTAAATACGTGAATAAGTAATTAAATCTCGTTAAATTTCACGTTAAATTTACTTTGAAAATGATAAAAAATGAGAAATTAAAAAATTTTATAATATATATATGTATATATATGTATATTTCAAAATTTTAAAATACATATAAAATTTTAGAAAAAAATTATAGATTTTTTTATTATCTTTAAAAAATATTTTGTTTTATATAAAGAAATTTCGAGAAGTTACAAAATTGCACTTATAAAAAATTTAAAGTTTAAAGTATTTTTTAGAAATCTTTATAAATTTAAAATATTAAAATTTTTTAAAAATATAAGATATTAAGGACGCTTTTTTGCTAAGGATATTATAAACTTAGAATAAAAGCTAACATATAAAAACTATTCTATAGTAAATCAAACGTAATTGTTATCGCATATGCTTATTGCAATACAGATTTGCCGGAAAATTATTAACAGAAGTGATAGCAGTACCAAATGTGACAAGCTATTTCATCGAATCTGATTATGTAGAATATTTAGTCAAGCTATTAATGACCGAAAAAGATATCTTTATGCAAGAATATCTTTCTGCAATACTTGCACAGCTATCTAAAGATCCATGTGGTAATGTTCTTTTAATAAAATATTGCTCAAGCTTGAACCTTTTTTTTGAAGGATTACAATCACCAGATCCGGACATAAACAAGCATAATCTTGAGATTCTGCAAAATTTAATGCAGGATCCTGTAGGAGCGCGTGAAATTTCGAGAAACGAGGTATATTGCACACTATACACGATATCAATGAAGAATTTGAAATTAATTCATATTTTTTATTTCATATATTTTTTGGTTTTAATTTACAATTTTTATTGACTTTAGAAATTTAATTTCCCTTTATTGTATAAACACTGCAAATCAATATATCCAGAGATTCAATGTCTTGCGTTAGATATAATTATCGATGTGATTGCTAGGAACAAAGATGAAGATATACAATATTTATTTCTCGAAACAAACGGAGTTGAAGTGCTATTAGATTTTTTAAAAGTAAATGATATTTTATACAGCCAATTATATTCTTCAATAATAAATAATTTTAAGCTATTTTAACTTTAATTATTAATATTGATATTATTAATATTGTTATTCAGAATGATGATTGGAATAATTTACACATTAAAGTTCTAAAAATATTAAGTTTTGCTGCCGAAAATCCAGTTGTCGTAGATAAACTTATTGACAGCGAAAGTATTCCACAGATACTAAATTACATAAAGCGTGCAGAAAATCCGACATTTCTTGCAGAAGCACTTAGAATTATTGTACATGTCGCAAATACTTTCAGGGGAAGAAAAGTAATTTTGTGTAATATAGAACGTATACAAAATTAATGCATTTTTCTTAAAATTTAATAAAATATTATATTAAATTTGTACACAATTTATAATTAATATAATAATATAATGTTTTAATAGGTTTTACATTCTTATGAGATTACTGAATATTTAATAGGCACTTTACGAAAATCGATACAATCTGATGTTGTTGAAGTTACTTGTTATGCATTTGGAGAGATAATGTTCTTCAGTCCTGCTGCAAGAGAACTTACAAACACGGAATCTGTGGAAACTATTTTAGGTTGTGTAAATAAATAACACAGATAAGATTTATACAAAAAAGATGTATATAATTAAGAAAAATGACTGTTTTAGCCTTTCTGAAAAAAGAGGACTTGCAATGGTCTGCAAGATACGCTGCAAGTTTTGCAATTAAACGATTATTGATGAGTGATATTGAAAATTGCAATATCTTTTCACGTATCCATGGCCCAGTAATTATATTTTATAAATTATATTTTATTCTTTTTTGTAAAAATATAAATATCTTATAAATACTTATTCAGAGTAGACAGAATTTCTAAATAAAATGTAGAGAAAAGTACGTAAAATATTTCTAAAATATTTTTAAAAATGTGTATTACAGATTAATGTATAAATAATAATGAATTTGTTCTTTAAGGATTATCTGTGGCAATTGTTAAAACACTTTATAGAACAAGTTCCTATAGAAATTTGTACTGTTGCTCTTGAAGCTCTACTTGCCATGGCAAGACATTTAACTTTTAGAGAAACATTAATTAACTTTGAAACTATTGACACAATTTGCTTATTTTTAGAGGTAAAAATAAAGTTCATTACATTATCTTATAATTAATATACTGAATGCTGCGCTGATTTCGATTAATTGTTCACAAATTTGATTAAGCTTATATATCTTTAACAATGTTTTAGTTAATAAATTTTATTATATTTAAAACACTTTTTAAGATTTTATTTATATAAACAATTTCATGAATAATGTTCTAATGAAATCTTTTACTTTTAGAAAAAAATTGTAAAGACTTCCGAAACACAAATAAAACCTTCTTTATTAGAATATTGTTAAAAATATAATCTTTAATTGGACATGTAATTTTATACTTTTATAAAAATGTTTGAAGAAAATATTAGACTTATTCAGAAATTTTCAAGTAGAGGGAAATAGCTAATCTAGCATAGGCCTTTCAAAATAGCATTTTCTTATTTTGCAAAAAACAAATATTTTGCACTGTATTAATAATACTGATAAAATCATAAATGGCTTAGATAATTAAAGAAATAAAAATATAGTTTATACATTCGTGGCTTTTTTCTATATAAAATTTAAATCTGTTAAAAATAAATGTTTTAACAAAATTTGCATAATTTTTTTTGCAAGTTGCATAGTTTAAAGATTAGTAAGAATATTATTGGTAACATTAGATCACTTTACATGTTTGTAGTTTTCTAAACTATTTATATTTTCAAAGTTTTAAGATATGTTATCCAAAAACGAAGTGGTCATGCCAGTATTAACATTTCTCTATTTTTTTAACTGTAAAATAAACGTAATTTTTTAAACAAATATGTAACATATGTGTTGTTTTAAATTTAACTGATAAATTAAGTCCAATAGAAATTCAATTATTACAATGTCTATCTTTGACGATTCATGAAATTTATATAAAAATATTAAATTTCGAAATCCATACAATAAAAAGTATTTTTCTTTTAGTCAACTTATCCATTTATCGACGAATTCAAAATTGTTTGCTGCAATTTGCTTTCTATACTATGCTTAGAACAGAATGGAAGACATTATTTTCTCAAAGCAAATGGACTCCGAAGAATGTTCGCTCTTATTACTGATGCTCATTCAATTTCAGTAAGGAACGCTGCATTACAGTTTATGCAAGCAATTTCTACGGATTTAAATGTAGCAAAAGCCTTCGTAGAAAACAAATATCTTTCATAGTAAGTTTGGCTACTTCTTTAACAATTTTATGACTTTTATGTATTTTTTTAGGAGAGAGGGAAAAGAAAAGATAAAGATCTTTTTTTTAACGAGAAAAGAATGTAAATCTCCAAAATATACAATTTGGAATTATTATATTAAATTTTCATAATAATTATGCTTGTGAAAAAAGTCTTACAATATTTAACAAATTTTTTTAGAGATCTTAGATTTGTATATAAAAATTTTTGATAGAATTTTTAATCTCTTTTTAAAATTTTCTTTAGAAGTTCTAAAATCAAAACTTTTATTTTCAAATAAAAATTTCAAATATATTCAGAATTATAGTACAAATATAAACTTTCTTAACATTTTTTAAAAATATTCGAATTTGTATAAAAATTCTTTTCAGAAATTTTTTACAAAATTATAGAATTATATAAAAATTTAAAAAAATTGTATATTTTACGTAGAATTTCTAATAAATTACATAAAGAGAATTCTAAAAAAAATTGTCACTAAAAGATAATGTAATTACTTGATTGACTGTCACTAAAGATGTATTTTACAGCATGTTGAATAATCGTTCATTTTCAAGAACGATTATTTTATGGAATACTTGCATTGAGACTCTTCTTAAATCACATTTACCAATCAAATTTGCTCTTACGGGACGCTTGTCTCTACATGATCTTACTCAGGATGGATTTTACATCTCAAGAAAAAACATATACCCGTATGTAAATTTTTCCTACTAAAAAAAATTGTTAACTTGATTTGAATTTTTTAATTTAATTAATTTCTTTAGTTCAAATATTTACATATTGAACTTATTTTATATATGTATAATAGATACACATATGTAAAACACTTGTACTCAATTTAGTGTTTTAATGTGCTTAAAAATTAAATATTTGAACTGAAGACATTTCATTTCATTGCAAAGTTTTATCTTTTTATAAAGTTAAGAACTTCTCAGTGTGCATAACTCGATTTAATAAAAATTATTTTATAACACATTTTTATTGCTTCCATAATTATTTTGACTAGATTTCCTATGTTGGATGATGCCTTTCGATCTAAATTTAGCCTGTTAGAACCCATTTACATGATAAATTGCATGCGTCATAAAACATCGAAGACTTTTCAAAACAATGCAGCTTTCGAAAGTAACAAATGTTTTGTTACTAATACTAATACTAATACTAATCAATTTTATATTTAAATTTTCTAAAAAATTGTAATAATTAGTTGCAAAATTGATTTTTGCAATATCTTTTATAATTAAAAGGTTTTTTAATACTCCTGTCTTATTTCCAAGTATTATTATTATTATGTCTTTTTTTGCTAATTTTGCTAATTTTAGCTATCAGGCTTAAAAAATATTTCAAAAAGTCGATATTATTGTTTACAGAAGACCCAAGGTTTGAATCAAAATTCGGTCGATTGCAATACGATCCGCATTTAGCCGAGTACGTGGAACTCTTCAAACGTATGCTTTTAGCAACAGAACTGAAGCACGAGTTAGTAGCTTCCGCAAATCTGGTTTAAAATGATTCATATATTTCTTTGCTATTTGTACAAACAAATTCTTATATACATATGATATACAGTTCGGCAGAGAGAAATACAGATATTGGATCGATAAATATCCAATGCGTTTTGTCGCGTGTAAAAATGTTAGCTCGTTTCGTGGCGCGTCAAATGTCTGGTGTCGATTCAACGGGGACTAAATGCATCGACCGGCAACTCGAAGTTCATTTGAAGCAGATCAAAGAATCTTTAGAAACGAGTGTGATACCGCTCGGACAACTTCGCGTAGGCTCTTATCTCGAGCGGGCTTTGCTGTTCAAGACGATAGCCGATAGGATATGTCTACCGACAGCTCTCGTCCGTGGGGAATATGGTGTCTCGTGGATTGAAGTAGCTATACCCCAAGTAATAAGTACTATTCGCGTTCTTTTCATTGATTGCATCATTATAATCGAATACATGTCTTGCAGATGAAAGACTCAAATGAAGAGAGACTATTTAATGCTTTAAATAAAAATAATAGATATTATGAAAAAAAAGTTACGACCGAATTGTCAGGCAAATCGAATCTCATTATGTATCGGAATAAACATAAGAAAGAAAAAATATCTCCCTTAGAAGATTGTCGATTGACGACTTATCCAATCAAACTTATAAAACCGAATTTTATCGTTGATTTAATGGATTCACCAGGAGATTTAATTCCAATTGGAAGTTCTCGCTCAAAATTATATTGTATTAAAAAAACCACTTGTAATAAAACATGCTGTTATTAAAAAAAGATTGATATACTCTTATCTAATACAATTATCTAGTACAATTATATTTATATAATTGTCTTATAATTATATTTTAATAAAAACGTTATAAAAAGTTCTAGAATTTATTAGTACAATTTACAAAAATTTCGTCCGTATATAATATAAAAGAATATATGTTTTTATTTTTTTTCTTATATAAAATATTTTTTATATATAGTACCTGTCTATACATATGTAATATTTTATAAATGAATATTTGTTGTCATACTCTCTCTATATATAAACAAAAATAAAGTCTAGCGCGATAAATGTAATTAACACGTAATAGTAAAACATAAAAAAAATTTATGATAAAAATCATGCAGAGCTTACAACAAAATTACTAGTTGTAAGAAATGGTACGACTTGCGAGTTAAAAATGTATTATAATACATTAGGTACAAATTGTGTAAATTACAACTAATTTTTAAAGACATGGTAAGCTGATGACTATAAATCGCATATCACTGTTTTAGCGCTGATAATTCTACAGCGTTTAAAATTACTGATGTGTCGATGAATGTCTCTGCTGTTGTCTCACTTCACCGACTTTTACTAAGCCAAAAAAACTTTTATCATGCTGGAAAAGAGTGTACCTCGCTGATCCAATATCTTTCAGTACTAAGTGATCGCCTGCTTGAAGAATGGTTATTTGGGCAGAAAAACACGAGCGACTTTTGTGCCCAACCCCTGGACTGTATACCTAAAAATTATGTTTATTATTTCATTTTTCTGTACGTGCAGGTAAACGCACTCGTGCTAAAAAACCGATCTTCCACACTTGTTACACAATGTAATATTTAAAGACTTCTTTTACATATGCGTGCTGGTTTTAATTTTATTTCTTTATTCCTTAACTTACCATGCACTGCAGTACAGGCCTGCCATTCACTAGCATGTGAAAGCCATTCTCGTCGTGCTCGTCCAAATAGTGGATCTGCGCGTACACCAGGTACAATCCCGGCTCGTGCACGGTGAGTTTGCCGTCGCTAGCAAGCGTGAAGTGCCTGCCCATACCAAAATTGGCGACCCATTCGCTCGGTTGCCACGCTCTGAAGATGCCATTGTAGTGTCGCGCCCTTCCATTACCGGTGTGCTCGTCCTGCGTTGAGAAAAGGGTGCTGTCCGCCCCATAATGGACCGCATAAACCTGCCGTGGTGCACGTAAATGCCTTTGAGTCAATCTCCGGCGAAATTCCTTTGCAGTCACTTCGTGATTCTAATTTAATGACAACGCAGTCTGTGTTGTCTTTAATGTCATGTCTGTGTTCATTCGACTACTGTAAGGAATTTAATGCGCGAATTCCAAACCGAACAAGTTACGATAATTTTTCTGTTGCAACATTTTACATAACAACATTTCGTAGGTTTTTTCAGAATTGTTGTACATAAAATGTGAAAGGTTGAAACCTTCCTAAAAATTTTATACCACAATTGATACTCTGGGTTTTGATGATTTGTCATTCTGCTTAGAATTTTATCTGCGCAGTGCGACACCTCTTGACAATTATTACCCACCTGAACGGGCCGGCGAATTTCAGTTCTGTTTCCCGAAATGTCGCGATTTCGCCAGCTGACCCTTCTGTCACCTGTAGTTTCCGTGCTTTCAGTCCCATATCTATCGGATTCAGTGATCTCCTCATTTAATCGATCACGACGCACGGAAATCGTCTCCAACGAATGGGCGTGATACTTCTTCGGAGGATGTCTGTTTCAGAAAATAATCGATTTAATATAAGATAAATCAATTTGACCAGAAATGTTAAATTTATTTATTCCGTGTCACACTGTTTATTTCTTGAATTCAATTAATCTAATTCATGTCATGTGTTCTTGATAACCGCGCGTTGTCATACATTACACACACACACACATACACATATTTTAGAATTTATCTTATTAAATAATAATAAAAGAATATAGATCGCTATGTAAAAACACAACTAATTAAAGAGCCTTAGTTCTATCTGGATCTTCTGCTGATACTTTTTGTGTCATATACTTTTTCAAGTTTTCAGAATTTCTTGGAAAAGTAACGGCCAGGAATTACATCTAATCTGGACCTTCCGACTTTCGACGCTGAGGTAAAGTGGTCAAGACGCTGAAAATTTGGGAGGTCTCTGTGGTTTGATTCCTGATTGAGGTGTTATTTTTCGCAACAAATTCTTTACATTATTTGAAGATAAAAGGATCACAGATGCAGTTTATTAATTATTATTAAATTAATTATCGTAATACTACAATTCTTATTCAATTTATAACTGTGTTTTAAAACTGAAAATTTATTCAACGTGCAATTTAAGAAACTTAAGAATATGTATAAAATTACACAAGAAAAATATCAGCACAAAATTCAGTGAAAATAGGCTGAAACTTGTCTTAAATTAGCTAATTAAAGTCAGAAGGAATTCGCTAAAAGATTTCTCGAATTCTACCTGTGCAAAAATATCCTCACTGGCTCGACCAACGTTTGGACAAAAGGTTCGTTCACGTTTTACCTGCTCGGATACTTACGGTGTTGGATCTGTCTCAGAATTGTTATTCGCGTCGCTCTCGCCGCTTGTATAAGAACGTGTTCTAGGCACGATAATTCTCCTAGTATTGTGTCGTTTGCCATTTGTTGTATCTCTCATGGGGTCGTCGGGCAAACCATCGTTTACGGATCGCTTCGATTTGTTGCTCTCTTTAATGAATCCTGAACTCCTAGGTCCCCTGACGATAACGTCGGACTTGTGTCTGGTGCTGTTAGCATCATTCGTTTTCTCCTCGTGACTCGATTGTCCCTTGTGTTTTCCTTTAAGACGCTCCCGCTCGATATTTCTACGTACAAAGTGAACGCAATTCAAAGCGAATAGTTAACACATTAACTGCTCAGCAAGATTTATCTTCGAAAAAAATATATCTTTTTCATTATACTTTTTGATATAATTGAAGGTACAATAATTAAGACTGTAACACGACTCCAGTCCAATTCGTGGAAAAATAAAATAAATATTTAAAAATTATTTAAAACATTGTCTACTAATTGGGTACTTTTTCCTTTATGTTATCATCTAGCAATTTATGTGGTTCACAATTTTATATTAAATAGTATTCATTTTCATAAACGTTTTAAAAAATTTTGATGACGCCAACCTTTATAAAAAGTGTAATAGTAGGCCAGTAATACTAATACTTACTTTAGGTACTGTTTACACAACATGTTTAAAATTCAAAGTAGGTAATAATTACTGGCCAATTTAATACTACCCAGTATTACATTTTTAGTAAGAACTATTAATGATTATGAGAGCTAACTATTAAAAGATCAAATGCTGATTGGGGATAAGTCGTATTAATATCAGGTCTGAATCAGAAACCGCGAATTGAGAGATTACAGGTCTGCTCGTTCTTTCTTCATTTTCTCAATTATTTTATTATAAAATATACATTTATATATTGCCAGCATCTTACTTGTGATTTTCTCGTACGTTCTTCTCGAAGTCCTGTCCGTGCTTCGCCTCGACCTTGCGTAAGGCTGTCAACAGCTCGACCATATCCTCATTGACACCGGGTTCCGGTGGCGTAGGTATTGGTATCGACGTTGATGTAATGTCGCGGAAATCCGATGATCTGGCACCGTAAGTCAAGGGAGTATGATAGTCACCGGAATAATCGTGCGACGCTGAACCGTCGTCGTCGTAATTAGAGTCGTAATCAGAGTTGTCGATGTCCGTCTCGCTTGGATCATTATCCTCGGTAGATTCTTCGGCGTACAGCTGCAACACGTTGTACATATTCACACATGAAACGTTTCACAACAAATAGGATCACGTACATAACAAAAATTTTCCGTCGAACGATGCATCCGTACAGTCACATTGTTAAATCGGTATTATCCATTAGTGACGAATGTCCGATACGAGGAAATGCATCGGAAATAAGCAATTGCGGTGTAGTTTCCCTTTAGGCGACAATTAAAGTAATTGCTGCGTCTAAAAGCGGCATGAACAATGCTCTGTATAATGGAAAAATTTTATTAAAGATAGAAATTTTGTTATTGAAAGCAACTTCTACTGGCAAATCTTTCTACACCTTTAATAATTTAACCTGGCAAAAATAAAAATTGCAGCGTAAATTTAAAATTAAATTTTAGAAAACTTCTAGAAAGTGAAAATTTAGATAATTGAATGTGAAATAAATGTTAACTATATTTATACACAGTTAAAGTTTTATAAAGTTTTATAAACCAAGCAAATTTTTATCAACTTTTGTCGATAAGTTCATTGAATACCAAATTATTACTAAATGATACATAATTACGAAAACAATTATTAGGAAAATTAGAAAATTTTCATGTTTTCTTTATTCATATAAGTTATTCTGACGATTTATTTTGTTTTTTTTTGCTGAAAAAGTTTTACACTGCTTTTATATATATTTTTATAAAATTTTTTTTTATTATTAAATAACTAATCGCTTGAATAATTTGTGTACACGTAAGACATGACGGGTCATTGTCCTGATGACGAGTGGCTCGAGTAATATGTATTCTTAATATTATAAGACAGGAAGTGAGACATTAAAGAGTATAAAGACCTCAAGAGATCAAAGTCTTTCTCTTTGTAACATCAAATAAATTACCATTTTGTATTATAATTTTTTACATTTTAAACTTCTTTAGATTTCATAAATTTTTTTCGGTAATTATAGAATGCGAAAGCTTAGAATATTTAAAAAATTACATGTATAAAAAATTCTAGAAAAGACGTAGATATCTGTAGGCTTCTCAACATTTCCGCAAATTGTTTTAATTTTTTTTTTAAATCCGATTAATTGCATCAATTACTTGTAATATTTTATTATAATTAAATATGAGAGTCAGTAACTTGTAATACTTTTCAGTTGACAATTTCATAATTAGTGACTGTATATGATAGTTACTTGTAATACTCTTCAGTAGATGTTTAGTTTTAATGATAATTATCAGTCTTTTTATCAGTAATTGTTAAAATTGTTTTAATATACTGATAATTATCTATCAGTTATCTATCAGTTAATACGGTTTTCTTTTAGATTTAACATTTTTTCGAGAGTTGTACAAAAAATCTGAGAAATTTTCTAAAAAATTATAAAATTTATATAGAAATGGATTTCCATCATGAACAAAATTATTCTATAATGAGAGTTATTAGTTTGACAAAAAAATGATAAATAGGATGATCAAAGAATGATAAATAAATTGTCTTATTCCAGTACTAATTAAATGTTTTATCAATCAACATGTTTTTATAAGGCTTTAAGGACCTATAAATTTTTTTCATACGTTATATTTTCTTTATTTTTTTTTGTTTACACACTTAAGATTTTAATGTGTTTTTTTTTTTCAAGATTGATCAATAAGTATTACCTTAAACAAAATGCTTGCTTCTTAACCGTCTTCCCTCCTTTCTGTTTTATAATCAATTTTACATGGAAAACAACCTAATTTGTTATTAAAATCAGCATAAATCACGGAATGCTTTATAATTACTTTTTATTTAAATGCGAAAACCATCTTTTAAAACAGTGGAAAATTGCAAGTCTAACGCTCTGTTTATCTTTCTTTAATTTAAAAAAGACAAGATTATCGCGGAGGATCAATCGCGGTAAAGGTCGGAAAGATAAGACACGTGTTTTGTGGATATGTGAGAATTTACGAAGAGTTCAATGTCTCATATTTGCTTGAATTTCCTTATGTCGGGCAGCACGTCGCGAGGTGCATTAATTATTGTCAAATTTAGCGATTTATATTATATAATCATTTTTCGTTGTTATATGTGTATTTCTATGTACTTTATTGTATATTAAATATTCATATAAAATAATAATTAATGAAAGTAAGTTTTTATTTATGTGCATGTAAAATTAGAGAAATACAAAGATTTTCCCTAGAATAACTTCTTATCAATTTCACGATTTTGTGTTCTACCTTGGGTGGAAGAACCTACCTGTTCCTCGAAAGCCTTGAGCTTGTCCATGAGTTCCTGTTCCAAAAACCGATGTTTGAGGATGTCGACGTCTCTTCTTAGCTGCTCGATTTCGCGCGTGTTCAACAGCAGTTTCCAACTCTGAAGACCGAGGCAGAGAACGACGGCCATAAGGGCGGCCACGCTCAGGATCGTGTTCCTGCTCGGTTTCGCAAATCGCGATCTGTTGAATCCTTGCTCGAAGTCGGAGTGCGAGATACTCAGGTTTTCTCGCGAGAAGTTTAGGAAGGACCTCGTGTCTTCCTTCGTAGCAGGCGCATCTCTCATCAGTTTTTGCTTCATCCTCGCCGCGCTGCTCTTTTCTCCGGACAGTATGGACGTCATCGCGAAAATTGAACGGTTCTTGGCGGGATTACTTCGTCCGTGCGTAAGTTCGATGGGAATATGACTTATACGTTTGTATGCATCTTCGCGATTTAACTAAATGACGTGTGAAGAGTACAATTCATCTTGCATTGATATATTTCGCGATATGTCAGAAGATCAACATTCTATAAGAGATTCCCATTTGTCTGTAAATTCTTTGCTCTATAATTCATGTATACTTTCACCCTATTTGAAAATTAGTTTTTCTTTTATTGAAGCGAAGAGAATTTTCTTTGAAGACTATAGTAATCTAAAAACTGTATCTTATGTACACACACACATTTGAAGTATTTTTGATTGTAAGAGTAGAAATACGCAAAGTTAATCTAAATTTGATCTAAACTTGTATTATCAGTTATTTATGTTATCAATTTATATTCTCTAAAAAGTATTACATTTACAGTCAGAATTAAGACAGAAGCAGAGAGAGAGAGAGAGAGAGAGAGAGAAAGGGAGAGAGAACAAACTGTATCTATAGTTGTATCTATAGCGTAACGAAATAATTTAACAATCAGTATTTTATTGTGGTCAATTGGCAATACACAAGATCTTTTCTTATGATGCATTCGTATTCGGATAAACACTTTAATCATCACAGAGGATTGCTAATCGTATTTCAATCAATTGGACTTAGATAGGAGACAACTGAAATATGCCTCATCTTTTGTTTGTACTAAAGTAACATTGTTTCTGCTTACGATGTGGCGTAATGCGAAAAGGAGTAAAGATATTCTGTTTAAAATGTTTAAATGATCGATATACCCGTGAAAAAGGAATATTGAATGTCGAAAGAAACCCATGAGAAGCTTTCCGCATTCGCGGAATAGACGCGGTTCATCTAATTGTACGTTTTTGAAGATTTATGATGTACGGAGACGTTAAATATTCCACACCGGTCCTCTGTCCCGCTTTAAAACCTGTCCAGCGAGTTTTTCCCCCCCCCTAAAGGCAGAGAACTATAAGAGGACCTCCACTATCCTCACTCTTTCTCTCTCCCTCTTTTTGTCTTCAAGCCCCATCATTTTTCCGCACTCTTGTCCCGCGACAAGAGTGGTTACAACGGGCTGATAATGTTTTATTTCAAAATTAAAATAGAAAGGTCGAGAGGAAACTTTGATTTAGTCCAGAAAGAAGCTCTGAGATCTTAATCTTTACAGAGAGAATCAGATAAATGTTGACAATAAAACATATATTCGATTGACACTTGATATATTTGAGGTTAAATTAATTAATTTAAGCAGATTACATTCTATTACTTAAAGGCTTACATTTGCAGTACACGAGATTTTTGTTGAATAAATGTAACGTTAGAGCAACAAAAATTTACTTTTAAAATTTAATTGTAAATGACAAATCTTAAATCTATTCCCGCTAATTAGTGGTTTTACTTAAAATTCGTATCTTTCTTTAATTATTTAGCTTTTGTGAACTCAATGCAGCTCAAAGATTCTTTCGCATTTAACTGTTTATTAATTTTTTACGGTTTTTTAAATCAAAAGATAGTATAATTTTAAAACTTAGAATCTCAGTTGGTAAACATATAAAACATTCATTATCGATATTTTGTTTACAATTTGAAAAAACATACTTCATTCTGAGTAACTCTGCCTTCACAATTTAATTTCTGAACTACGAAAATTTTTATATACTATTACAATTAACATTATTTTGTCAATTTAAATTACACTTCGTCTTACTGAATCAACACTTTATTTCACGTTTATTCTGTAAACTTCACTTTTTAAATAAATTTTAATGCTTGGCATAAAACAATGTTAGAATTAATTTTTCACAGGATTAATAAAAATAGTTTATTTCGTAAAGGGAAATTTATTTATTTCTCTCTTAATTGATCATTGTCAATATTTCCGGATCACCCGCAGAGTTCAGAAAAAACACGCGTACGACGATATACATCCGTTGCCTACGATCGACACAAGCGTACTGAAGAACAGAATGAAGCACGTACACGTTTATCACCGCGACGCCTTCATCTCTTGTCAGTCGGCACGATATTACGCTGCAGATATATTTTATCATTAGCGTTAAACTTTAAATGGACTTGTATGTATCGTTTGCGATAAATTAATGTGTACGTAATAATGATATTTACAATATTATATAGAATATTCTATTTTGACCCTAGTAAGTCTGTTTAAGAATTTATAAAGACAATTATATATTTCTTATCTAATATCAAGATATAACGCTCGGTTATACTAATTAGCCAAAATATTTTTGGTCTTATTTTTTATCCACTATTTAATTATAAATGCAAATAATACGGAATAAAGCTTTAAGCTTATCAGAAACTGAAAATAGTACAAGAGAAAATGTGAGTGCGCAAGTAATCTAAGTGTTCTGTATGTGTGTATTTGTGTGTGTGTGTGTGTGTGTGTGTGTGTATGACCACAAGATGAAGAAATGAACACAATATATGACGACCACAATTAAGAACTTTGCACTGACCACGTCTACAGGTTTCCAGTTACGCTTAGTCTGCTCCAGTTAATAATAAACTTGAAAAATGCACGGTGCAACTGCGAGTTAATAGAGGCTCGGCTGCGATGATATTTTTAAATAGATAATTTACCTCTATTATCGGAACAAGAAAGTTATGTATTTGATTGAGTAATATCTTCCATAATTGCATCCATAAAATATTTTTATCTTTAGTTATGAATCTATCATCTTCTTCTTTCTTTCTCTTCCTTTATTTTGGATCATAAATCTTAAAGCTCAAGTTAACTTTATTTTAACTTCGTTAAAATTTATTTGGAATCAAATAGAAACAATAATAAAAGATAAAAAAAGAATAACTTCTTATTTACTTGAACTTTTGAAGTTTATTTATTAAAATGTTATTTCTAATTCATGTGTAATACAAAACATTGTTCATCATCTTAAAAATCTCTGTGAAATAGATTTTGAAAATATTTCGCTGAAAAAAGTTGTAAACATTCGGTACATACAATTAAAATGCAGGTATTCATAATTTTATTATCATCATTAAGTAATATTGCATGTAAATATTTTTATAGTAAACCAACTATAAAATTTTTTCTTTCTTTTTTCTTCGGTATTCAGTGACATCATATTAGCTGATAAAACTCCACGCTGAAAGAATCATTCTTGGAACATGCACAGTTATCTGTCTTCTGTGCATTATACTGAGAAATTAAATAATTCAGCCATGACATCACACAGGCATCTTCACTCAAAACTTAGTCGCGGCTTACCGGTTAAAGGATAAATTAAGATCATAAAATAAAGGCTTCTCAGAATTATATAATGCTACTCTCGTTATCTAAACCTAAACGTGACGCTTGCTTTGTTATTGTTGATTGTTACAGCTTGAACTGTCGCATTTATATATTAGCGAATGCGGTACATTAATCAATCCATAACAAAAACTAATAACGATATTTTTTTGTAGATAAACAAACGTTTGATCAAATATTTGCGCAATTAAACATTTGGTTAAACTAAATAATTTGTTTCAGTAAGCAAACGATCAAGAAATTGTAATTAATTGCATTACAATCGCGACACGTTCAAATAATATCGGATAATATCAACTTGGAAATCCCATGACTAACCGGCAGTCATCTAATAAGCGTGCGGTAGTAATGAACGTAATTGCATCTAATCGTCGTTATCATCTATACTCTTCCCACTATCGTAGTTAATTTTATAAAATTACCGAGTGTACCATGAACTCTTTGTTTTGCTTGCAAAATACAGTTTATATCATATTTTAGAAATCTGAGAATTTCTTAATAAAATAGCAAATAAAATAGCTGCATCTTCATGTTAATAAAAAATGAAGAAACTTTTTATTCCTAATTTATATGTTCTAATAATGCGCAAAAGATTTTGAACAGATAATTTAATTCACGTATTCAATAGAAGTATTCAATAAAATCACAAGAAAATTGTCAAAACGGAAATTGTAAATAAAGTTCTCAATTAGACAAGTATCCTGTATATTAGTTGAAAAAAATCGATTTCGAGGTCCGCACTGGACAACGATAGACATTCGATTGAATATCATTTCGGGCGTTTAATGATAAGAAAGCTACTAATGGTAAGTAAATAATATTTTCGCAAATTTAAACATCGAATTAAACAAAAATCTTTAATTAAGACTATAAATGCAGAATGTGTAAATTGTAATTGTAAAATTTCATTGTTGAAAATGGCATCAATTTTTTTCAATTAATATATATAAGATTTGTCTACTCCAAAAATTTACGCACGCTTATAATTTTCATTTATAATTATTTTTCAGCAATTTGCGACCTTATTATATATTTTCGTGACCGAAAATGGATGATCGTGTCATAACTACATATGTATTCTGTGTATGAAAAAATAAAATTATTAGTAAATAAATTTCAACAGAATATATATAATGTATTGAAATATTTAAGCAATGTATTATAATAAATTTATTTTGACAGATATTGTGAAGGAAGAATTCTTTGATGTCATAATTTGACACGACGATTGTGAGTTCAGAGCATCGCATGATGACTAATTAGTATTATCATTGTAGAATTTTTTCTAATGGTATTAATAACGAGACTTACGTGAGTGTTCGAGACATTAAGTATAAAAACGTGATAAAATGTTCCTTTATAAAAGCTATAATAAAATTTACTATACATGAAAGAGAAACACAAATATATATCGCATATTTATTTATTTTTATTTATTTATTTTTATTTATCTGTATATTTAATATTTTTATACCTTAATGCTAGATAACATTGATAATTAATTTAAATCTATATAAAAGTAGGACAAAAAATAAAAAATTTATCAAGTAATATCGAATAAATGATATAAAACATGAACTTTCCTAAAAAAATAGAGAACGAAATTTATTCACAATTTTCATTTTTGTTTTTTGAAAACTAAAATTATTGATATACTAAGATAACTTACAAGGGAACCTCGCGAAAATTCAATAATTATTTTCCGCAATGGTCAGCCTATTGCAGAAATTATTTTTTAGAATCCTCTGTGTATTGTAAAAATTCAATAATTATTTTTCGCAATGGTTAGCCTATTGCAGAAATTATTTTTTACAATCCTCTGTGTATTGTAAAAATTCGATATTTTCTGCAATTGTCAGCCTATTGCATTAATTATTTTTTACAATACTCTGTGTATTGTAAAAATTCGATATTTTCTGCAATTGTCAGTTTATTGCATTAATTATTTTCTACAACACTCTGTGTATTGTAAAAATTCGATATTTTTTGCAATTGTCAGCCTATTGCATTAATTATTTTTTACAACACTCTGTGTATTGTAAAAATTCGATATTTTCTGCAATTGTCAGCCTATTGCATTAATTATTTTTTACAACACTCTGTGTATTGTAAAAATTCGATATTTTATACTGTAAAACTTTCGTATGAAACATTTTTTTATATTTTGTTTAATTTACGAGATATATCGAAAAACCGCAAAAATTGTCTCAACTTTGAAGGTTGGTTTTACACCTTCAAACCGTTTTTGGGCACCAACTAAAAATTTCTAAGTTCATGTATTTACCCCCTCTACATTTATGCCAAGTTTCATTAAAATTTGAATTTTTGAGTTCGCAAGGTTTTTTGTTAGTTTTGAAAGGGATTCTTGTGATTATTATTTATACTTTTTCCGCCAATTATAATCGATCAGTAAATAGTGAACGACACACATTCTTAAGTGAATAAAAAAAAACATAAAAAAAGTATATCCGTAAGTGAGCGAGAAGGACAAATTTGAAGCTATAATAATTTGATTATCAAAAATCGCAAGGAATGTGTTACATTTTCCATATACTTAGCATATTTTAATCAAAGAAACATTGTTTTAAAACATCTGAACGTACAAAATTTAATTTGTACCTTGACGAAAATTTTAACACGTAAAATATTTTTGAACAAGTTCATAATTTGCAACTCTGTTTATCGATTATTAAAATATAAAAAGATATAAAATATAAAAAGGGAGAAGTAAAATTAATTATTTTAAATACGTTTAAAAATAAAATATTTTATAACTTAAATAATTCAAAGTACTTTAGCTTTAGTTCATCGAGCTGTAAAGAAGATATACGTATTGTAAACTAAAAATAAAAATAAAATATATTTACTTCTCAAGTAAATATTGCATTTTTTTTATTTTGTTTTCTTTATAATAATTGATCATAGCCAACATTTTACATACATATAATTTCAAAATTACGAGTTTTATGTTTCAGAATAGTGTTCACAGAAAAAACCAATCTTGTTTTAACAATATTTTGATTTTTAAAATGTTAAATTTTGAAATAAGTTTACATGAGATTGGCCATAACTTATATTATTTAATAAAATTTTATATAGTTTTATTAAGATATATATTTTTATTATTTCCTCCTCTCTCAAACACACACACACACACACAAACGCAAACACAATAATAATACTTGAGTTGAGATAAAAAATATCAGACAAAAAAGTAACAATATCTTCAAATTAAAAATTATAATTTTTTAACAAGTATTATTAAAACAATAATATTGTGCACTTTAAATGACTATTATAATATTGAAATAAAAAATATAATATTGTGATGTAGTTTAAGATTAAAAATAAAAAATGGCAAAATATGTTATTTGTTTAAGTTTGGTAATAAGGTGAAATGATTTCAAACGTTGAAACATTGTAAACAGGTTTATAAAAGTCATTTTAGAGACTACTATTCTGCATTTGTCTCCGAGATTAAATGCAATTAATATTAGTACCGTTCAATTTAGTAAATCAAATACGATGAAAATACATAGATTTTCAACTCCTTTTTGTGAAATATAATTACGAAAACACCTCAATAATTTATATGTATATAAAATTGTAATAATATTATAAATCTTTTAAATATTTTGTATTATAAAGTATTTTATCTTTGGTATGTATTAAAATATAATTTATGTATATTGTTTATAAAAGTGAATGGTATCTGATGAAATTAGCGAATACTGGTAAACTTGAGATGATGTTTCACTAATTGATTCTCAGCGTGGCGTTGTCATCGCATTACTATAAGTTAGTGGAAGGCTATGCAGTGTCCAATGCTTTAAGATTATAAGAGAAATCTTAACTGATGGTTTGTGATGCGCATGCGTAAAAACGTCATCGATCACGTGATCGAACAGACAGACTCGTACTTTGAATTCTGCTTAGAATGTTTCTCAAAATTATATAAAAAATATTTATGTTTCTTAAAATTATTTTTCTATACTAAAAAAATATTTAGCATATATATATATTTTTTTATATATCAATATTATATCTAATTTTGAATATATTAACGTTTATGTGTAATGTGTTCTGTAAATTATTATTAAAATATTTATAAAATTAATATTTGTATTTATAAAATACTTATTGTTTATATAATTTATATAATTTTATAATACTTTACATTATTTTTATTTACGCATTACTAAGATTTTCTGTAACTTCTTTAACCTGTATTAAACATATATTTGTGTAATGAGTCACGTATAGAATAATAAAGATTAATTGTTTTTATTTATATATAAACAGAATTGTAAACTAACATTTATTTCATAGGAATAATTTCTACTATTATTTTTATCATTTTTTATTCTTTCTTCATGAGGGGTGGTCTAACTTCTTTATATTACAATAAAATATGTACGTGACTGACGCTTAATAGCGTGTGCTAATATTGCTCCACTGCGCATGTCCGAGCATCAGCTAACTTTGCGAGGGACACAAGTAAACAAAAGATCTACCGCGTCTCACTCGGGCGGGTCAGCTTCTCGCAGGCAACTGCTGATCAATGATCTACCACTAAACAGTTATTCCATCAATAAACTCAAGCAAAAATATCTTTCAGGTAAGTATATAATATAAATTACTTGTATTTGTGAATTGTTGAATTATTACATTTCCATATAATTGTTTATTAAATTGTAGATATTAAAAAATTTTTAATTAAAAAAAATTATTTTTAATTAAACATATATTTTTGATATTTCAACAATTTGTTGTAAAAAATAAATATGCGTGATAATTAAATTATTTTTTTTAACTAGTGTCAAATTCAATAAAAAATTATTATTATTACTTTATGTAATCATACAACATATTATATGATTATACAAAGTAATAATAATAATTTTTTATTAAATTTGGTAATAAGTATATTTATTACCAATTATTAAATAATTATTAAATTGAAGAGTAAAACCACACGTGGTCTGGAAATATTTCGTGGAATTTATGGGAATTATTTCAGTATGCAAACAAGGGATATTTTATAAAATAAATGAAATGTATTTTTAAATAGCATATGAAAAATGTGTAAACTGTCCAATTACAATTCGATTTTTACGTAAAAAAGAGTGTATTTATACATATATAGTAAAAGAGCGGGAAAAAGGTGTCATATGCCCGGTGAAAACAACGCGTCTTGTACAGTGTTGCCTACCTAAGATGCGTTCCGAAATTCATTGCCAATACTGAAAATCTAGAGTATACGTAACATAAATTATAGATTTTCAGTACTGACAGTGAATTTTGAAACACAGCTCTAGTTGGAGTGAACGTTTCAAATAATAATTTTTGATAAAATCCATCTCAGACTACGCAAAAAAGAAACAAAATAGAAATTGAATATTACAAAATGAGAAGTGGAATTCAATCAATTAAAACAAGACAAATTAAAATTAAAATCATTTAACATTTGTCTCGGAAAATCGGAAGGTCCCAGATTTAATCTAGTTGTTATTTTTCGCAACAAATTCTTTACAGTATTTGAAGAAAAAGAGAAACAGATACTTGTTAGCATAATCATTATTAAATAATAATTACAGTATATAATAATAATTTATTATTAAGTTATTATTAATAAATTATTAATTAATTGATTATCAATTGATTATTATAATATTAAAATTTTTGTTCAACTTATAATTATCCGGAACAGAAAAATCAAAAAGGTATCAATTTGATTGAATATTGTCAAATTTACTTATAGGTCATTTTTAAATCACCTATGATTTTATTAATGACCAAAAAATAACGTAAATTTAAAATTTAAAACATTAAATTGACATTATTTTGACTTTTTTGTTTTTCTTTGGTGTGTTTCAAGATCGACAATTTATTCAACGCATAATTTAATGAACTTAAAAGAATGTATATAATTACGCAAAAAGTATCAGTACAAAGAGCCAATTATGATCAAATAAAGCTTGTCTTTAATTAATTGTATTAAAATTATTTAATCAATTAAATTCTGATTTTTAATTCGTAACCTCCAATCTCCAAGATCAATCTCCAACTTCAATTTTTACTTTAATACGAGCTAAGAAAGTATCTTGCATTCTTTTGAATATTCGAGCTACCTTTACCTGTTCACAATCTTACAGTTGCGTTTCCAAGTAACACAATCATGCCTGTGAGTTGCTTATCAATACTACTAAACGATGCACTCTCGTAAACTCAGCCGGTTTCATAGAGTAGGACGTATGTACATACACGTGGTGATAGTTATTTAGTATTCTGAAAGATTTTGAGGAATCCCTAATTTAAAACGAAAACTTTATATGAAAATGAAATGGAAAACTTGTATCTGAAACGACTTACAATTTCAAAGATGCAGGGTGACAAAATAAAACAGTCTTTTTTTTAATGACTCCAAAAAATAAGTCTTCATCAAAATTGTTTTATATTTTGTAATAATATTTTTATAACATAATAATAAATAAATATCTGAGAAAATTTGAAATATGCTATTGAAATTTTACTCTCTTTCCGCTCTTTACATTATTTAGAAAAATATTTGATGCTATTAAAATAAAATATAAAGTACTTTTTTTTTTAGATTTAGCCATATAAAAACAATATATACTTGTGGAAAAGAATCTATTTTTTTTCGCAGGTGCGTACTATTGTATCTGCAAAAGAATTTCGCAAGAGAATGCAAGAAAAATATTTTTTATAAAAAAATTTAATAACAATATTCAAGGTTTTAATTATAATAACAATATTAATTTACAAAAGGACACTGATCATTTAAACACAATTTATAATAAAATCATTTAGTTAATATATTTATGTGACTTTTGTAAATTTATAAATACATTTAATAATAACTAGAAACGGCTGTTTGGTGGAAACATTCAATTTAATGAAGATTTTCCCGATTGGACATTGTTTAAAATTTTATGTGTAGTTATTCACTTGCTGCCAACGTAACATAACCGTTGGTTTGGAATAAAATTATATTATTAATTGTTAAATAATAATAAAGTATTAAATGCTTAATCGAAAAAATTTTTCTGTAATATTTATAAAGTATATTTTAATTAATTGACGTTTAACTATTCTAGTCTTTTACAAGAAGAACAAAAGAATAAAAAGATCAGTGTCATAAAATATGCTTATAAATTCGCGAACATATCGCTCATTAATCCTCAAAAGATATTAGTTCACAAAATTATAAAATGAGTAGTAAATACATACATACTCATAACAATTACTTACAATAATAAATAATTAATTAATTGTTGATAAAACTTTAAATGTATTTCAGACAATATGACTTTTTATCTATGAAGAGATTTCTTCTCAGATCTCTATCAAAGAGATGACACAGGCTTACATAAAATTTTATAAACGAGGAATGCTACGGATAAAAGTTTCTGCGCTTATACCTAATGTAAGAAATGATTCACAACCTCAAACGTACGTGAATATCAATGTGACAAAATCCAAGCTTTTACCAAGATGTTTCATGAGCATGATTTTATCATCTTTAATTACGATGTTGATGGCAACACCATTAATAATTTACCAACTAGATAATCTACAAACACAGGTGAGATTGCATTGACTTTAATAAGAAACTAATTTTTCAGATGCTTTTCGCGCCGAGAATTACCGGTCTTATATCTCTTTGTCTCTATCTCTCTGCGTCACCTGCAACGTGTTTATTACTTAAGTAGAACGCATCTGAAACCTAACGATTCTGAATAAGCACAATATTGTGACATGCTCTGACAATTAATCATCCGTTCCTTTTATCGTGCGAAATGTGCATACGACGAATGTTACGTGTATGAATTTTTTGTAGCTTGCTCTACATAGCAATCGCGTTAATTTAATCATCATGTATCAGATAACAAATCATGGACGTAAAAGGATATTTAACGTTTTCTCTCTATGCGACTTTCATCTTTTTTCAAAAGTACTTATATATTACATATCCTTAATAATTATATTTTTGATGGAAAAACCTTATCATGATGTTTTATAACATAATTTTTCAAATGTAGAAAAATTTTTTTAATTATATTATGTAAAAAAATATTTCCGTTTAAAAAGATAGCAATAACTTCACTAATCTTAAAAAAGATAATAATCTTAAGAAATATATATTTTTTAATACTGATTTCATTATTATTTGTCTTGTCTTCTATCTAAGACCATAAAACTTTTGTTGAAAACATTTTTTGATAATGCTTTTTTTTCGAGATATTTGACTAATTCGGAATTTTTGGGACATACATTTTATATTTATAAAATAAAATAAAGCCAAAGTTGTCTATCTTTTATACAATATATAACTATACATAAGCTTCAGAAAGCACGATTATTCAATATTTAACATAATATCTTTATCTCTTTCATATTTCAGATAAATTCCCTCATGTCGATGTATCAAGACAACAATGAGAGTAATCATGTTAATGCATCAAATCGATTCCGTCGATCAGTAGACTATAATGATCCCGTTAGCCCAGTTACACCTTCTACTCTCGAACACTCCAATGAAACGGAAGTCAGAGATGATAGAAATTCCCACATCATTATGTCAAAGTCTTATAATCAGTTAGTTTCGGTCGATTAACAGAGCATGAAAATAATATAATTAACCCCCTTACAATATGAAACAGAATATCTTATTGATCCAATCATAGATAATTTGCGTTTGATCACTTTTTTATTTATTTAAAATGGTTAAAATTATTTTTTAATTTATGTAATATTTTCAAGTTTCTAGAATAAACGTTTGTACTTTATTTTAGAAAAAATAAAATGTAATATAATTTAATTTAATTACTCTTGAAATTTCGAAAAACTTTTATAGATAAGTTGAACACGGAATACTCATGATTGGTTCTCAAAAGTTAAAAAGAATATTCTTTTAAATGCAAGGTAGCTGAGTAAATTAATAATTAATTCTTTTTTTAATTTTAACAGGCCAAATTTTCTACGCACTGAAACGCAAAATTATACAATGCAGGAGGATGAAACAAGTCGCAATCGCAAGTTGATATCATGGAGTGTACTGCCAACGAGAAGAATGCGAAGGAATCAGAAAGATAGTGAAAAACGACAGAACGAGAAAAAAGATGAAAAACATCGACAGAATAAGGAGAAAGTTGAAAAACAAGGACAAAATGATAAAGAAAATAAAAAGCGATTACAGAACAGAAGAGGACGCAAACATAAGCGATCGAGTATATTTATATTTTCTTTATCAACTATTAACTTTAATATTTTCTATTCATAATTGAGAAATAAACTGAGGATTATTATTGTATCGGTTTGTTAATTTTTTAAATCAAAATCATTAATGCTCAGTTAACTTACTGCAATTTATAATATATTTAAACGAAGCAGATTAGATTAGAGAGAAATAATTTTAATATATCTTATAGGACCATTAGTAGCTACATTTATTGGTGCTGTATCAGAAAGTAAAAATACAGGTATGTATCTAGTAAGCAAAATGATAACAGATTTGAAGAGAATATTTGGCCAATCAACTGCGTTTGCATTAAGGAAAAACTGAAACAAATAATTGATATTTTTTTTCTTAGAAAATATTGCATTTAAATATTGAATTAAGTTTTACAGACAGTCCCAAATTTGTCATACAATTAAAAAACGTATAAATGAGCAGGGCAATTTCATATTAATAACAAGACAATTTTTTATTTTTTAAAACTTAAATGCGTTTTAAACAATTTTCTTTGTTATAACTATGGAATTGCATAAAGTAGGCTTAATCTTTTTAGATGTATACTCTCTTAAGCTCGTGACCGTCATAGTTTTTTAATATCTAATAGCAGACAGCCTCCAAAAATCGAACAGAATCTGTAATTTTGCAATTATTTAATGAATGCAATGTATTATTTAAGCTTGGTTTAGCTATTATACAGTTAATCTGCTATTATATTAATGAGAAATGATAATGGAATACGTTAATTTTTTTAAACTATTGACTTTTTTTTAATACACATATAAATAAATATGAGATATTACAAGTAGCATTGTATACTAAAAATATAAAAAATTGGTTTTTTTTTAGTTATTGGACCTTGGTTAAAAAAGAGTGTGAATCATAAATATGATTTTACAAAGTTTCATTTGGTGGATAATAATATGGCAATCCAAATTGGCATAAGTGGTTTATACATTATCTCTGTACAGGTAGAAAACTGCCCAATGAATTATAATAATCATTAAAAGAGCACTATATGTATATATTTCAGCAATACAAAGTCTTAAATGGGTTTATAAGATGTTTGTTTTATAGAACGTCTTTAAATTGTCTTATGATCCAATTTTATATTATATTCTACCCGCATTAGAAGAGTGCAAGTTCAGTGGTTCTGTTTAAATGACATTTATCAAATTAATGTTTATGGGTATCTTTTTACAAATAAAAAAGTATATTATTATTACAGATTTATTATATAGCAAATGTAAAGGATCATTCCTATTGGGTGCTGTTAAATTCTGAGGGTGCGTCGACAAAACAAAGGCTGGTTACATGTTCTACTGCTTCTTTGAATGCAGAAGTATCGTGTTATACGAGTTTAACTATGTATCTGAAGAAAGGTGATAGATTGTCTGTGCTGCAACAGCAGAAGGATAGGTAAATATAAAGATGCAATACGTAATTTTTTTAGAAATCCAGTAACCTGAAAAATAAATTTTGAAAATAGTAGAATGTTTAAACAACTTAATGACGTTTACATGTAATATTCTTTTATCCATTGTAAAAAATTTTTATTTATTGTAAAAAATATTTTTATTTTTACTTTTATATTTCTATATGTGGGGTGTGTTTGGGGCAACAAATGGAAGAAAATTTGAAGAGTGATTCTAGTTCTATAAAGATGATAAAATAAGATGAAAATTAGTAGAGTAACGAAATTGCGATTAAGGTTTTATTTCTTAAATATAGTTTGTTAAATATTCATGTGTTTTAAACATTTTTTACTCGTGCTTGTAAGCGTCAAGCGATTTAATAGTTTGGATAGCTTAAAACTCAAGATTGAATATAAAATAATTCATATCTTTTGAATTGAAAGTATTTCAATGGTTTGAATTTATTTAAGAATTTGAAATTATTATAATTTAAACCTAATTTTTCTAAAATATTAACATAGAAAAGAAAAGATTTTTGAAAAATTTGCTTTTTTGTTTCCAATTCATATCCGAATCAATTCCATCCGAATTTTTTTTACTGTATCTTCATTTAAAAACAATGCATTTATTACAAGTTCTTCGTCGTTGAAGTCCACTTTTTGTCAAAATCACTGAACGAATGCATTACGGATACTAAAAAAACAAATAACTGATATTACAATTACGGGATAGCATACAAATATCGTACAAACACGTGAGAATAAGCATTGCTGACGGAATAAATATGATACCGATACCGTACGAATATGGAACGGTTATGTCTAAATTGACCTTTTTATCATTCCTTACATTTTTTCTTCTACCTGTTTTTCTCTCCGCTCTCAAACATGATTGTAAATATTTCAGGGATTTTTGGTAACTTTTTTTACTTTAACAGTGGTTAAAGCAGTTCTCTCTGCACAAAATGCGACATTTCCAAAATACAAAATGAATTTCAAAATAATATTTTGCACTTTTAGATTTATTAAATTGGAAGAGGGTTATAGTCAAATACAAATTACGCTGCTTGACAAGGACAGACGTGCAACGTAAAGTTTATGTAAATTTTAAATTAGATTTATATGTATATTAAGTATAGAACAACTGTACGTGTTAAGTGACAATTGTAGAATTTATAACGATTATAAGTTAATGGTTGTGATTAGTAGAATGAAGAAATTTTAAGCTTACACAAGTACATAGGATATATGTGATATCGCTACTAAATTCAACGAACTGTATGTTATTGGCAGAAGAGTTACACAGTAGCGTAAATTATCATTAATTACACTATAATAATCGCGGAAATCACGGTTATAAGAATATAATAAGACACGATGAGCCATTCATTTCGGAAAAGTAATGTAAAGTATAAGATTCGTATCTGAGATAAAGGATAAGAAGTATATAGTAATCGTATATTTGTAAAAAGTTGTGATTTGCTCCCTCTAAAAGAAGGATCAAAAGTAAAAACGCACTTTTAAAATGCAGTTTACGAAAGGCACTCTTTTTGATTTTATAAATTCTTATAATATAAAATTTTATCTTTAAATACTTTTTTATTTTTTATAAAAAAGTTAATAATTAAAATTTTGAATTTGTTGGATTTAATCAAATGGTAAGACAATTTCAGAAAAGGAGAAAAAAGTTAAGACCTTTAATAAGAAAGATTCTCTAATATTTTTATAAGTTCTTATATTTTTTATTTATAGGGATTTCTAAAAGAAAATGTATCTTAAATTTTTTCAAATAAGTTTTCGAAAGTTATAAAAAATTAGAAAAGGTGTAAACTTTTTTAGTACTTCTAAAAAGTTCAAATTATAAAGAAATCTGAGAAGTATTGAAATTTTAAAAGTTTAATTTATATAAAACCCAAGAAGTTTTAAAGAAATGATAAAATTATGTAAATATTATGAAAAATTTTTACCAGAAGTTTTACAATATTTTAAAATTAATTAATAAAAAGTTACAATAAGTATTACGTACGTACTCTATACGTATGTAATTATAAATAACAATTTATATAATACATTAAGATTTATAAAGTTTATTGAAACATTTATAAAATGGGAAAACACATTGTTTAAGAAGTTTTACAATAAATCTTGTAAGATTAGATATCGTAATATATACACACTGTATGTGTATATCATGTTCCATTTAACTGTAGCAAACTGTACTCGAATGCGTTGACCTGTGTCGATTTGTGTTTCCTAAAAGAAAAGCAGCCTATATTGATACTCATGCTGTCTATTGCATTGTTAATGATGAATATATCCCAGACAACACACAACAAAATTTGATAATGAATTGATTTTTATTTTTATTTTGTCCAAGTGTCCATAGATATAATAAAAAATTTTTTTAATATACATTATTTAACGTTTAATGTATATATATATATATGTTTGAATATTTAAAAAGTTTTTGTAAAATAATTATCAAGTCTTTTAATGTAGAATAAAAATAATATAATTGCGATTCTAAATTGATCCAAAAATAGCGACCAAAAAGTAATAGTTTTAAAATTATATTACTTGCTTTTTTATTACTTTCTATCTAATTTTTTAATCCTATTTTTGCATTACAATAATGTATTTTATCAAATATGCCATATGCAAATATGACGTATGATATAACTTGCATAAAATAAATTATATTACATATAGCTTGTTCTATACAGTATAATTATATGTATAGAAGAAAGTAGAGGAATTTAGCTATATAGTTTTCAATAGATACATTTAACATTGTATATTTAAACAAAAAGAAAAGCTATTTCGTATGTAAAAATTACTAAAATTATACTTTATGATCATATTTATGAAAAAAATACATATATTTTGTCATTCTCTTTTTAAAAATCTTTATCGATCTATCACGGATATATATTCTTTAACAAGACGTATTCATGAATAATAACGAAGTGTCAGTTCCCGTATGGTCATAAAGTTAAGCAACACTGGACACGGTTCTTAGATGGGTAACCGCTAGATGTAACCAAGCTTTGAAAGGATGATCGCTTGGGAATATCATAAAATTCTTTTCGTAATTTTGTTGTATGTATTCTGTGGAATATTATGCTAATTAATAAAACTTTATTTTGTAACATAAATATATTTAGTTGAAAATAACGTCTTTCAAACAAATTTGAAAACCGTATTCTTGTATGTACCATTTCAATGCTATTTTCACATTTTATTGACGTTATGTTTTAGTTATTAGTGATATAAGTAATTGCGAGAAACTCATGATAAATCGATTTCATGTTTGCAATTATATTTTTCTCGTTAATTTGTTGTTTATGTATTAAACGAACAAATTAGGCTATTTTATATTTATGTGAGGGTTTCTATTTTGTATTTTTTATATAAAGAATTTTTATATAAAGAATTTTTCTTAAAACATATTCATAAATTGCGCATTTCTCTTCAGAAATTGAATCTTCTACAAATGTGATGTTAGTATTATCGATATTCAGTAAACGATAACTAACAATAACTTTTTAAATAATTTTAAACTGTTTTTAACGTATTTTTTCTTGCTGAATGCATTTCAAATTTGGTTATTAACCTTAATCCTACATATCATTAAATAATTCAGTATTCTACATAAGAGAGGTGTAATAATTAACCCTCGGCCTCTTTAAATGATTATTACTCGAATATTATCAAACATTTTGGATCAAAACAATTTTTTAACATTCTTCAAACTTCCAAAAATAATGTCCAAAAGTTATTTTGGGGCAATTTAAAATTTAAAACGGTGAAAAAAATTCATAAAGCTAAGCAGAAAACTAAGTCTAAAACTAAAACCAAAAACTAGGGATTTATTCTACCCCAGATGTAGGATAATAACCAAATTTGGACAACAAATTCGTATTTAGTACACAGAAATACAAGTTAAAAACAAGTTGTTATATTCTTAATTTCTCTGGTCTTTGTTATATTACACTTATATTGTTAAATAGAAAATTATAATATTGATGTTATGTTATTATTAGTTGAATGGTTATGTTCACTAGATAATTAGTGAGATACGTGAAATTGTGCTCATTGCTCAGTTATTTTAAGACATATATAACTGCCAATACTTTTTATTCTTTTATAAATGATATAAGTTAAAGAAAAATTTTGTTATTTTTTTATATTAAAACTAAGTATAAGATTTTTGATAATGTAGCAAATACATAAAAAGTCCCAATGTAATAAACAAATAAGTATATATATACATATACAATTATAAAGAATTTTAATAAAATGTCGAGAAGATTTATACTATTATTTGTAATAATAGATATTTTTTATTTTATAATCCAGCTCATAATATGTATGTATTTATTACCCATTAAACATTACTCTGTACAATACAAATTATTTTGTATTTGTATTAAAGTCGATTCTTGTTATAATTTTGTTGAATTTTTAATATACCTAATTGTTAATTTAACATAATGTGATTTTGTCATTTAAAATGTTAAATTAATATTTAATATTTCTTTGGGTCAAAATAATTTTGGGTAAATTAATAAATAATAAAAAAATGTTGTAGTTTTAAAATATATACTCCAACAATAAGATAAATGAATAAAATGTGTTAACATATTATAAATATTAATTTTATTGAAGAAATATGTCTTCATAGTTTGATTCGAAATTCTTTTAAAATCTTATTTGTATTAATCTTTTACATATCAATATTTAAGATACTTATGTTATCGTCTATCTAACATATTTATATTGTATTAAACTTCCTGATGAAAATATATTACTGAAATATATTACTGAAAGTCTCTTAATTATCCCTTTTTCATTAAAATTCATAAAATTTTTTAATTAAATAACAATAAAATAAATTTTAAGAAATTTGTAATAAAATTTAATGAATTTAATTAATTTCAATGAAATAAATCAATAGAGAGATTTTCAATAAAATATTTTTATCAGGATTAAAACAAAAACTTCGATGAATCTTTTAAAACATGTAAAATATGTCAAATTTAACACATGTTTTATTGTGTGATTTTATTAAAAGATTATGTGAAGAAAAATATGAATTTTCTTGTCCCCGCATTTCTAAAATTTATTTATATGCTTAAAATATGAAGTACAGAAACATAAGAAATATATACAAGAATGTATTTACAATGACGATATACAAAACCTACAAATTAACAAGAGTATATAGTAATTGTCCGTTTTTATACATGCTTATATGACTAATACGCGCTAACGAGCGCGTCATTAATAACTTATGCCACTTACGTTTAAATACATCTACGCGCTCACAGCTTACACTATAAATACAAAAACTATTTGGTAATTGTTGGTACTACCAAGAAAGTACTGATCTTTTTTATCAAGGATTATCAAGAATCGGTACATATAAAATATTAATACAAAAACAACTTTTCCTTTTATGTTATTTCTATACTTACAAAGTTTGACATCTGTAAACTTATTACGTGTTGTATCTGCATAGTGAAATATTCTGTGAATTATAGCAAATTTGATTAGACTGCACTATATGTATAGTGCACACTAATCTATATTAGCTATTGTTCATTAATCTATTCTAATTGTAAACATAAAACTAAAAGTAAAAATCTTGATGTAAATATGTTGAATAAAATACATATTTTATTAAATAACACAATAGAGAATATCTAAATTTTGTGGTTAAAATTTATTTATACATTAATATTAAATCAATTTACATATGTATTATGGCTTTAATGTGCACCAGAGTGTACTCAATCAAACAATACAGCCAATCAAATTCACTATTTGCTAATTGTAATGTTCTCCTTTTGCACGTTGCTTTTTTAATTTTTAAAAAATTTGAAGAATTACTTAAAGTATACAAATAAATAGGTGTTCAAAACCTCAAGCTATAGCTCTGATAGTGATTCAGTTCCTAAAATTGACCTCAAAAACGAGTTTCTACACTAGAATATTCCTTTAATAATAACTATTAACTCTCCGTGGTCACATTCCAATTTTTTAATAAATTGTTTACATGGAGTGTGTCACATTTTACGCACTAAAAATCTTATAACTAATTCTTTATATTACTGAAATAGAATTATATAGAAGATGGTCCATAAGATCATAACAACGCTTAGGAGAGCAGATTTCTCAGATTATTTTGAAAAAAATCTTAATATCAAAACGTTGAGACAATAATAGTTTCTGAATCATAAGCATTAACAAATCAGATTATCTCAAGTACGCATACTCAACTGATATAGAAGACATTATTGATGCCTTTTGTAGTTAATTTCCTCCGGTTGTTCTAGCCAGTTGTTCCGACTTTTTGATAAACTTATCTATCAAGTAAATATGTGTCTGCATTTATTCATTAAAAAAAAAAAATGAAAATAAACATATGCATACCTGACAAGTAAATTTATTAAGAAATTGGAACACCCCCTAATCGAAACCCCCTAAACACAAATTTTTTGCACTCAAGCTATTCTTTTTTTCGACGTTTTTCGAATAATAGAGATTTTTTAAATACTAAAAATGATAACTGAGATTTTCTTCACAAAGCATTCTTTAAGGGAAGGCTCTCTCTACTTGGTCCGTTGGAATTTCCTGTTCCTAACGGTTTCCAGGTAAAAGTTTCGCTAGACACGCTCTTATCAAATAGAATGTATTTCTCATAAGCAAATAGAGACCGTAAAAAATTCAGCTCTCATTCGAGTATTTTCATTAATTATTGTCTCATTAATTATTGCGAAAATTGCAAAATAGTACAAAACTTTTCAATTTAATTTAGCCAGTCTACGGAAAATGATTCATGAATTACGAGACACCCTGTATACATATATGTAGTACATCTGTATACTACAGCATGGTTGTTACTCTAAAAGATTTTAAGAGGTGATCCCCACATTAATTCAAGGCATAAACTTCGTATATCATAACTATATGTCCAAAACAACTTAATTTCAAAGATACAGAATGTCATTTTTATCTTTATTAAATCTGAACATTTTCTAAAAATACACTATGAATTAGTTTGAAAATATCAGAGAGTGTCTAAATTCTTACTTGAAAAACTCTAATGGAAAAGCATCAATAATGCCGTTTGTACAATGTACAGTATCAAAGACGAAAGCTGATCATTATTCCTCTCGATATAAAAAATACATGTATAAACTCAGGTAGCGAGCTGATGTTATTTGTTGTCATTTAAAATTTGCTTTATTCAATGAAATAAAAGTACCCTACTTTATTTCAAAATTAAATGTAGACAAGCGTGAGAAGTATCAGAGTATGGACTTGGATAGCTTAGTTGGAAAAACAGTCATCCGACGAGCAAAAAGTCCAAGATTCAATTCTTGATCTAATTTCCTCGCTCTGATATTTTTCTCCCTAAGAGCACTGTATGCGGCGCGTTCTAGCAGCAACCTCTCCGAATAAATATACCTCTATTCTACATTTGTAATCTTACCATCTTTATTCGTGCAATTTTTATATTTATATTAATAAAATGGATAATAAGACAGTTTCAGCTTTCGTCTTTAACACCGAATTGTAATACCACACCTAAGCGTGTAGACGACTCAAGTTGCTAACTTTGAATGCGATTATAACACAAACTCTACAGATTGTCACGATATTTTGTTATTAAAATCGTCGTTTTAAAATTAATCTTAATAAACCTACCTCTAAGTGTTGTTATTTTAATGGAAGACCTTGTATATCATTTTTAAACAACACTCTACTTAGGCACACACAAATGTTAAGATTGTCCCAACACACAAAAATGTTACTTTTTCATAACAATTTGTCAATATACTTATTAATTATTTTAGAACAGAAGGTCATGTATTGCCTTTAACGCAACCTTAATCCCAATCGATTACTTCAGTTTTTCAAGAATTACGTTGGTTCCATAACTTTAGGCTTTCAAAAAATCCTAAAGATTACATTTGAACAATAGAATTCGAGAGGCAATGCGAAAATATTATCTCATTATTAAATTATCATCTAGTTCTGTGCCAGAGAGTGCTGTTTTCATTTATTTTTTCTTTTTCAATTCATCGTCAACCAGAAGAAAAAATCTAGTGACAGCCGCAACTTTTAACGACCATATTCTTGTACTTCTTCAAGATGACATTGCTCTCATCCAAAAAATATAATACGGAAATAGCCGAAAGTTTAGTGGGCGCACAGCACGGCTTGGGTACCTTGCCAGGACTCACCAAGTGCACCAGCGTTTGAACAATCGCGTGGTTGGTCGCATTCATATGAGCATTCAGCGGGAAGTTGCACTCTCCGCTGCAGTAATATGCATCATACCCATCCGGCGCGATTATCCAATCCTATGTAACAAAATAAATTGTATAAAGAACAACGTACGGTGCGATCTGAGGCGTATCTGGTCCCTCAAAGCACACGTAGTCGGATTCGCAGGAAAAACATATGATTCCTCTCGTCTGTGACACCGTAATCCGATACGACTTCCGCGCGCTATGAGGAACTCCGAGCAGACTTTAAGACACGTTGATTAATAGCTCACCTGCCACTGCAAATCGCGAAAACTGACGTATAACGTTTGGATCTTGCAAGTCCGTGAATACTGCACTCCAGGATCTACAGAAACGTATCATTTGTCACTGCACATGTCATCTTCATTTTTTTAATTTTACCAATTAATTAAAAAGAAGAAACAGAAGAGAAAAAAGGAACAGAAGAAATCAAGTTTATAGTATTCATAGTTATAGTATTCATAGTTTATAGTATTCAAAAATTATATGTTTGTTGCGAATAGTTTGTTCTTCAAAATTTTCAGAATGTTATTACTCAAAACTTTACTAAAAAATCTAACATTTCCTTATTTTATTATAAACTATAAACGATATAAGAAAAATTTAAGCAAAAATTCGTTTTTAAAGACCTGTCTAATGAACAATACCTATGTTTCCATTTCAGACCAAGCTTAGCAGATATGATCCATTTACCCTACTTTCTGTAGTTTCCAGACAACCTGTTAGATAGTTTAGATAAGCTTTGATATTGAATTTTTTTCCCCTAACTTCTGACAATTATTCATTGCCGAGGAAAAAAGCGTGGTACAGGTGATCTGATACATCTTGTACATAATTTAAATTAAGATTACAATATTTTTCAAACGGATTTACCAGTGTAAGGATTATTCTTGTAATCATAACTAGTGACTTCACTCTTCTTCTTCCTCTTGGCGTCGCGTTTCTGTCGAACCTTGGACTCCCTTACACCCGAACTCTTGAGATAACCCACTATGAAGGGTTGCTTGTTTGGATCACCTCGGAAAACTATAATCCCAGCATCTTCCGGTCTCACTTCATGCTCTACAATATATCAATTGAAGGAGTAAACAGATAAAATTGTTAGTTGGCTTTCAGTTAAATTAGCAACAATAATTGACTATGTTTACACGACACCCTTAAACAGGTTTAATATCTAATACTTCTAGACCTAGCCAATCATAACCATTCCATTCTTTCTAGGAATGGCTGTAGTTGGCCAGTTTTATAATTTCGATGTTGTTAAACCCGACGTGTAAACGTAGTCATTGAAAACCATTTCTTCAAAAAATAATATAGAGATGTGATTAAATAGAACAATGCAGATTAATAAAATAACGACATTCGAAACAAGTACATATAAATAAATGGAAGAAGAAGCAACAGAGAAGGAAAATATAATATCGGAAGCCGCTAGAAATATCGATGGCATCGTTACTCTTGACGCGCTAGAGGCGTTCCGCGAAAATTGTGTTGCAAAAACAGGAGACTCTCGCTTACAT